>NW_009722458.1:6035-7629 GCF_000703405.1 Apaloderma vittatum
GGCGCTCCCCTCGCTGTCCCGGCTGTGGCGGCGGCTCTGGGTCACACACTGGATCTGCCAGGGCAGGGGCTGGTACACCAGGTACGGCAGGGGCTCTTGATGGAACAGACCGGTCCCGAGCTGCACACAGAAAGCATTTGCTGCAGGCAGGGGGGCAGGAGAGGAGCAGAAAGAGCAGCCCCTCCACACGAACCACCAGCGACAGCAGCCCGCAGCGGCCTCACCAGCTGCAGCGACGCTCGGCATGTCTTCCTGGCACCTACCTGCTGCCGGACCAGCCCAGACTCACCTGTCCAAATGCTCTCACCACAAAGAAGAGCGCTGTCATAAGGGTTGCCAGCATGCCTGGGGTGTCCGAGGGGCTCTGTCCGTCCCAGGAAGGCAGAGCTCTGGGTGCAGTGGACAGGGGTCGCCAAGGGACTGACACGTCCCTTCTTCGCAGGCAGAGGCTAAGCCCCTTAATGAGCTTACGGCTCGGATTCATCTCGGCAAAGTAATTGCACGCTGTCCTTTTGCTCTTCTAATCGCCAAGTTTCTCCAACATAGACAGTGCCGGCGCTCCAGAAAAAGCAAATCCTCTTCTCTATGTCCATACGTAGGGCCAGTGCGCACAGACACGCACGAACACGCCCCACACCTCTGACCCGGGAGCCAGGGCACACCTCCTCTGCTCCGCGCTGCTTCTCAGCAGGATTCCCACAGAGCCTCCCGCACCCAGAAGGTTCAGACTGGGGGACTTTTGGATTTCTCAGAGCCACCCCATGCTCTTTGCACTGCGGCTGCCCCCGGAGCAGGGCAGGACCCTGCCGCCCAAAGCGCTCACCTGGACAGCAAGCGTTGCCATCGGGGACCTTCTCCAGTAGTTGTCACCACAGCTCTCCAGCCAGCAGACACGCAGGAGGGCCACAGCAAGAACCGGGGCGATTCAAGGTTTGGTGGTGGTTTGTGGTTTGATTTGTTATCAGCTTCCACTTCCGCCCGACCAGCTGTACCACGTTTTCCTTCCTGCGCCTCATTAGGCCATCAGCTCCAAGAGCTTTCCTCTCCAGCGTGTACAGCAGCCACCGTACTCCCTCCTTTCCAGCCCTCTCCACGGGCAAACCACAACTGTGCACAGCAGCATCCCAGCCCCTGTGCCTCACGCACCCCCCAGCCACATCTGGCTTTTCCCAGTAGCTCAAATCCCACGACAATCAGACTCCCCCCATCCCCATCCATCTGAATCTAGGATTGCCAGCAAGCAATGCGCTGCGCAGAAGAATTTGAGCCGAAAAAATAAGGGCAGGTGTTGAACCTTCCCTCTCCCCATCATTGCTGTCACTGGCCGTGTTGCACATCTGCAGTCTCTCTCGGCACTAGAGAGCCAATGCCAATGCCCCGTTTGGTCCTGGGCTGCCTTCGTTGCAGCGCCTGGAGACACAGGGCAAGCTGAGTCTTCCACGAGAGACTACCTTAAAGGCAAAAAAATCCCCAAGGATGAACGCACACAGGCGGGAAGGGCTGCTATGGGTGTCACAGGGCTGCTGGAAGGAGGCAAGAAGGGGAAAGGAACAAGCCCTGGGAAGGGAGCAGCACTTCCCTGATCCTCCCCCAA
>NW_009722458.1:7655-9335 GCF_000703405.1 Apaloderma vittatum
CGGCAGGACTCCAGCGAGCACACCGCTGCAGCAGCACCTAAAATGTCCTTGGGGGAAAATTCCCAGCTGCTCCCAAATAAACGGAGAAATCAGTAGCGACAGTCAATCTGCAGAGTTCATCAATTTTGACACAGCGCCAGCTGCTGCCAGAGCAAAGCCGCGCTCTGTGCCGGTGCCCCACAGTTCTCCCCGTGTCCCAGGGAGAGCTCCCCACCTGCTCTGGCAGAGACCCGGCACCGTGAGCCCTCCCCGGGCTCCCAGCGAGCCGGCCTTGGGCTCTGGAAGTGCACACAGCCCGCCCTCCAACCTGGACATAAAGCTCCACAGCGAGACGACCATTGTAATGAGACTGGATGACAGGTTTGCGAAAAGGGCAGGATACGAGCCCGTGAAAAGCTGTCCTGCTGGCTGAAAGCCCCCTGAAGAATTGGTTTTGTAGTTTGGGTTTTTTTAGCTTTCTATCTGCCCCTGCATTTGCTACCCAGGCCAGGTACTTAATGCAATAATGGTAATAAAGCCACAGTGGGCTCAAGTAGTCTTGGAAATTGCCAGAAATGACCTTGACAAGACAAAACGTGAAACAGCCCCGAGACAAGCGAGGGAAAGATGTGAAAGTTCAGTACGAGCTGGATATCTGGGGCTACTACAGAACATCTTAACAAGAAAAAACAGAGCTACAAACACCACCGTCGTATAAAACAGGCTCATGTTGATTTAATTTGCATACAAAACCAGATACAGCTGCTATCACAGGTTTTAACAGGAAAAAGAAGCATGTTTCAAAACAAGTTATTACTAAGAAAACAAGCATTTCTCTACACTCTTCTCCAAACACACAGGCTGGACTCGGCAACGTGGCTCTGGGCACAGCACCCACCAGGCTGACAGCCCACCACCGTGCTACCGGGGGACCTTCTGGACATCTGCCGTTCCCTGGGAGCATCTGAGGTCTCCCCATTCAGCCAGAGCTGGTAAGAGCTAGCAAGGACACCCGTGGGATGTTCTCTACAGGCAGTGCCTGCACAAGGGCTTCATTACCAACCACAACATGAGAGAACATGGACCTGTTCAGAGGATCAAGCTGTCCTAGGTAAAAGACTGGTCAAGTAATAAAAACACCCCTCTAAAATCAGAAAAAAAAAAAATATACAGACATTCTTGAGAGTTCTAAAATGATGCTCATCAAAAATATATTTCTATTTGCATGTAAATAGTCCCCTTGCCACGCTCACAGCGTGAGCTGTTGGGGTGTTGTGCCAGCACAAAACACCCGGGAAGCAAAGCAGGAGGAGGTTCTGCTTCACCCCGCCGCACATCGTTAGCCACGCTGAGGAACACGAACAGCACGAGAGGGTGCAGAGCCACAGCTTTACCAGCCTCCCTGCGTCAGCCATCTCAAAGAAGAGCGGCTTTGAAGATGATTTCTCACAGATGGGATCCCTTGAAATGCAAACTTCTTCATCAGACAAAATGGCAAGCGGTTCCGCATTTTTTAAAGCATAAAATATTTACAGTCGGCTCAGAGGAAGCACCAACAAAGACAACCAGATAGCACATTTTCCACCCAGCAGCACAAAAGCCCAGCTCGACTTCTCCCTGTCGGTTAGAGCAGCACCACGTGCCGCGTCCCGGGTCAGTGGTGACGTGCTCTGGACAACGCCCCGCCCGAGGCACCGCACC
>NW_009722458.1:9431-14411 GCF_000703405.1 Apaloderma vittatum
CACGAGGCCCATTTCACAGTCTCAGAGCTACTGCAGGAGCTGCCAGGCCCAGCTCCTGCCCGCCTGCCCAGCCCTGCCACAGGGAAGGAGAGCCCAGCTGCTGAGCCGAGCTCCGGAGCCCTCTGCCCCGGGTACAGGGGACGCAGGTGGGGCATCGGCTCGACATTCACACTAGGCTGAGCTCCTTAACAGCGCCTGCACCGGCGGACACCGCCCCGCGCGCTCTTGCCCTCGGAGCACGTGTAGCGCAGGAGAAGAGCTCCCCGGGCACAGCTACGCTGCACAGCTCTGCCTGGTGCAGCAGAAAGAAGCAGCTTTTCCAGATCTGCCATAAAAAGCCACTCCTGGTTTAGTTCCTACTGTCTCCGTGCCAAAGTGAGGCCGGATGACTTTGCCCACCTACAGGCAAGGACTTGCTGGGCATTGGTGTGGGCTCATTTCCTGACACATTTCCTCCAGCAGAGTCTCAGCTGGATTCACATCCTCCCCCTTGACCAGTTATTCAACGTCCTCCATGATTCACAGCTCTGGCTCACGACCGTTAGAATACCAATGAGAGAACCGTTGATTTATTGAAGCCCTGATATTTCACCACTGGATTAAACAGTCTATAAAGTATATTTGGACACATTAGAGGATTAGACGAATCCGCCTGGGAAGTTCATTTTCTTCTTCCTCCATTCTCTTGTAAAGACACTATTTCAAGGGCACAGTACAAAGACACAGAGGCTGTGGTTGGGCGTCACTGAAACCCAATGCAGCATGAGGGAGACCGCATGGGCCACCCTCGCCATCTCTCCAGAGCCAAGTCCCACCTTTCAGTAATGGTACACCTTAATTTGTCTGTTTTCATCCAGTCTGAGGTGGAGCAGGCCGGAGCTGCTGGCAGGGGGCTTCTGTGCTCCTGGGAAGGGAGGTCTGGCAGCCGGGTGAAGGAAAACCTGGCGCATACGAGGCGTTAGCACACATGAGCACAGCCAGCAGACAGGACAGGTACCGAGGGCGGGAGCCGGCCCCGCGCACACGCGCTGTGCTTAGCCTGCCGCACCCCAGTCAAACGGAATTAAAGGGGATTAGGGAATTCAAAGGAGCACTGCGCTCAGGACAGCATGTGCTATCGGAGGCCCAAGGGATTTGCTGCTAATATCAGCGTACGCTGCAGAGAAGATACTGAGAGCCCCAGCATAATGCTGTTACAACACAAGCTTGGAAACATCGCCGGTAATAGCACGGAGAGCTCTCACTCACTTGGCCCAACCACAGGCTACAACGTGCCTCAAAACTGAGCTGGAGGGAGAGCTCCGCCAGGGAGCTCCAGCCCTTCCTGCCCAGCCACACAGCCTGCAAGACTAGGTCCCCTCCTTCCCTGTCGCCTCCTCCATTCCGCACACTTGGATTAATTTTTGTCTTTGTATTTTCACATTAGCAGCTCTGACTGCTGTGTATCACAGGAGAGCAGTGGCACTCAAGAGCATCTCAGAACAACTGCAGAAAGAGAGGAGACTCTCAGCCAACTACAGCTCAAAGAAGAGCAAACAGGTCGCTCACGCTCTAACTGCTAGCCACGATATTCCCTTGCAGAACTAGACTCTAAAAGAGAGGCTAAGGCTTCAAAACTGCTGTTCAATGCTTTAGCACTTCCGATTCATTCACTTCCCACCCACTGCAGGAAGCTGGAGTGGAATTAAAGACCAGACCTGGGCAAAGGATACACTTTCAAATTCCTGTCGAAGTCTTCTAGCCATTTCTTGTTGGTCTCAATCATTCCTTGAATACTCATCTTGTCTGACTCAAGACTCTGGAACTGAGAGCGCTGCAACAGCCGGATTTGCTCACTGTTGCACGTGAGAGAGAAAGAGACAGCACAAGTGAGAAAAAGAGGCCTAGGCAGAAACGATCCCAGAGAGGAGGGATGGGCTGCTACGGAAAGAGCCACTTAACAAAAAGCAATCTCCTCTTTGCTCAGAGTCCTCTGCCCATCCACATCTGAGAGAAAAGCAGCAGCAGCCGCCTGCTTGACAGGTAGCTTATGATTTTGTTATCTGCTTTTTACACAATGTGTGACCTACAAATCATTCCGGAGAAGTAAAAAACAGCCCAATGAAAGAAGTAAAGAAACAAGATCCTTACTGTGCAGGTATGTATCCCAGGTTGCTGTCCGGAGGCTTGGAACTTCCACTGGGTGACGGGAGCCCACCTGGAAAAGAGACACTGCAGAAAGGGCACAGACACCAACAGAAGAGGAGGCTAATTTCACCATCTATTTCAAGGTATTCCAAGAATAAGGCAATGCCTTTAGTTAAAACAATAAGCTTATTATCTTCTGATTCTATGATTCTAGTTTTAAGCAGTAAGGAGAATAAGCAGGGTAATGCCCCTAATCATTACTCCGTAAGGGTAGTGATAGTGATGAAGAAAGATCTGTCACGAGTTGCCCTAATACTTGATCCTCATCCAGACCCGCAGTCCCAGGGAAACCCCGGTTGCAGCGAGGATTTGGAGCACCTCTCCCGGCAGTCGGGGGTCTGACGCAGTGTGTCCACTTATAGGGGAGGGCTCCAGAGTCGCTACAAGAGGGTCCAGCTTTTATACTCTTGAAGAAACAAGCTTATAGCACTTCCAGCTCGGGAACACCTGGTGTCACCCTCCCTGTCGGATTCCACCCAAAGCCTGGCTGGGGCTAAAGGAGGAAGGCAAGGGAGTTTCTTTATCTATTTGGGCTTTAATCACAAATTTCTGAACAAGGCCAGACATCTCATCTCATGGTCTTGTAATACGTCCCTAAATGAAGAAAGATCGTTCTGCTGGTTACCACTGCATAGTACGTGCCACAGCAAAGTTTTTATAAACTGGCATCAGAATACATATGCTCATGCTAAAACAGATTACTAATACCTTACATATGTGACTAATACTATGTGCAACTAGTCCTACGTATAACAGATACTTGTTGGGTATGTGGATCTGGCCATGTTGGGTCAGTGGATCTGGCCAAACCAGCATCGGAAGGGCAAGACAGTTAGAACTTGCAGGGCTGTGAAATCAAGTCACAGGCAAGAAAGCAAATGGATTAAGGCCAGGGGACCTACCTGGGAAATACTTGTGCCATTTCTCTGCCAGGAAGCTGTCCACTGATTGTCCAGCCGTGAAAGAGCGACTCGAGCTCAGCCCAGAGCTCTGGGCCCACTGGTCCACCAGAGAGCCACCTGCTTGAAGTCCTGCCCAGGAGGCACGTGGACAAAGGGGGACACCACCGTTGCAGGGTTTCGAGGTCAAGAGTGGAGGCTGGGGATTGCTCAGAGAGCCCAAGACGTGGAGCACGCCGTTCAGCTCACTAGAGATATGCTGCAGAGAGTCTGTCAAGTACTGGATCTTGTCCGGCTGGGGGCCAGGCTGTAAATCAGTTCTCAAATCAACTGGCAGAAGAAAGGGGAAGAAAAGGCGTCACTGGGGAGGCAAGGGAGACACTACCTCCCCTCGACAGGAGGCTTGCTTTCTGCTATGTGGTGACACCCTGAGCCGAGTCTGATAGGCAGGGATTCAAAAGGCAAGGTCACACACAGATTCCATCCCTCATCTGCCACTGCAGGCAAGAAGGAAGTTTTTCAAGTCAAGTGTTACACACACAGCAGTCCCAGCCACGGACCTGCCTCAGTCACCAAGAAACACGAGTGAGGACAACAGAAGGTATGTGAGAGGCAAGAGGGAAAGCCAAAACCAGTCTAGAGCACCACACATTGGGCACAGCATTTAACCCCGTCAGGCACGCACAGTTAGGCTGATGCAGATTTACACTGGATGTGCTGCTTGTGTCCTCAGAGTCGCTGAGATCGAAAGTCACCATCTTCTTGCATGGAGCACTCTTCAGCGTATCTTCATCTGAAAGCTGGGCAAGAGAAGGAAAACAATGCAAAGCAGCACATGAGCTCTGGGCAGCGGGGGAGCGCAGCCAGGCAGGCACAGGCACGGTGATGCTGGTGGTGGTTACCTCCTCCAGCAGCGAAAACTCCAGCTGGCTTAGCTTCTCCTCTTTCTTCTTCAGCAGCACCTGTCCTTTCCGCATGGCCGACTTCATCTGGTCCAGTTGCTTTGCTTCCTGCAGTGGATCAACAGCCGAGACAAGGAGGAAAATGGAACAAGAACAACAGGAAATAAACTACAGTAGTGGTCACAGTGACTTTGGTTCTCTCACTTCTACTCAGCCCAAGAGACCACTCTGCTGGAGCAAATTGCTCCCAGGTCTTTGAGAACATGGGAAGCGGAGCACACAGAGGGCAAAGCAGACGTCTCAAAGCAAATTCATAGCAAGGAAAAGGAGGTTTCACTTCCAAACACTGTATCCAACAGGGTCAACAGCTCTGGTTCTGCAAACATGAATGCTCTCTACAAGCAGTGAAGGAAATTATGACCTTCCCTGTCTTTGGTTGGCTCATCAACACTCACTGTAGAGCTACGATCATAAATTTGTACCTGTGATAGATACCTGTCACTTCTTGACTATGCAAAAACGTTTTCCATTACACAGGAATCCCTGTTTCCCCTACCAAATGCTTCCTCCATTCTGAAGGTCACAAGACCTCCAACTAAGAATCAAGCTCCTGCGATCTAGCAAGCGAGTGCTGGCTGCCCTTGCTGTGTAACAATGAAGATACAAGCAGGGACGAACACTGCATATTTATCATAAGACACACAAGATGTGACTTCCAGGAGGACCAAACAGTCAGAGCTGCAGAGCCAGGCATCAGCCCCAGGGCTGCCGACCCCTCTGTGCAGCCCCGACACCCAACAGCAGACGCAGGCAGCGCTCAGGGGCTCACCTCTTCCAGGTCCTTGCGCACGCCTTCCAGGAGCTGGGAGCTGTCGGGCTCCTGCACCGTCTCCTGTGCTTTCTGCATGTCCTGGCACCACTGCTGCTTGGTGGCGTTCAGGGCCGTGTGCCTCTTCCTCATGGCGTGGGTCTGGCGCACCAGGAACTCCTTG
>NW_009722458.1:14442-21468 GCF_000703405.1 Apaloderma vittatum
CCTTCCGCCGAGATGTAGCTCCTGACACTGCACAGGAGACACAGGCATGCTCCTGGCTTTGTGCTGGCTGCTCCAGCCCACACGGCACCCACCCCAAAACCAGATTGTCAGTGTAACACACGTACGCCAAAGCAAAAGCATTTTCAGAAGTGGTGGGAAAACAGACACTCACTGGTCAAACTGGAAGTTGCTGTCCTCGTGGCCTTGAGAGGGTGGGGACGCAGGATCTCCGGACGAGTGCTGAGGAGTCAAAACATTTCAAAAAAGCTAAGGAGTATGTATGGGAACAGAACCCCATGAGAATCCATTATGGAGCAAATATTCGGAATGGCATCACCGTGGTATTGCCCAAATCCCAAACCAGTGCCAGGGATATTGTTTATGTGATTTTTGAAAAGGTATTTCTACTCCTGACTTAAGCCCTCCATTTGACTCCAAGGGCACCCAAAGATCCCAAATAATAACAGACAGAAATCAGCAAATATGACTAAACATACTGATGAAACCCTGGCAAAGAAAACCACATCACTACCTCTCAAACAACTTCACACAGAAGGAATAAAAGCTGAGATTTTCAAGGTAGTTACAGCCTCAGATGCCCAAGGCCAACACCTGCTTTACTCACAGCTTGAACAGTTTCTCTCAGGTCTTCGACACAGAGCTCCACTTCCCCTCTTGGAGATTCCAAACCTTCTTCTGCCTCCAGTTTTTTCGAAGTCTCCTGTTTGCTCCTGACAGCTGCCTCCAGCTCACTGCCACAAGAAAAGGCAAGTGGCAGCACTCCTACAGGAGGTCCAGCCAGCCCAGTAACCTCTTGGCAATGGTGTCCCAGGCGAGCTCCAGTTCCCAGGATGGCAAGACCACAGAGGTGCAAGACAGCCCTGGTACTGGGCCTGCAGCGTGATGCCAAACCCAGCTCCTGGCCGGGCAGGGAAACACTGCTTCACACCCTTCCCGAGAAGCTCAGCTATCTTAGGAATAATCTTTTCTTTGCATTTCAGTGCCCCTCTCAAAGCATCTTATTAACCTCACAAGACAGATGTGTAGAAGACAAACGAACCTGACAAGCCAAGGCAAAGGGACAGAATTACACAGTGAGTTATTAATAGATCTGGAAAGAGACCCCAGGACCTCCGTGCGCTTGGCACGCAGTAAAAACGCCATTATGATTCTGAAGGAATGTGTCCTGACATGTAAGAAGCTCAAAAGGTAAGGGAGAGGTCCAGGTGAGGTTACAGAGGTTTCTGTTAGGAGCATCTGTTAGATGTTCCATTCCGTTAGATTTCTTTCTATTAGAGGAAATTTCTCACACACAAACCTGATGGTTTTTTGCAGCTGCTGGCTTTGGGTCTGCAACAAGTCCACCTGGGCCTCCAGCTCAGCTTTCTGGTCCTGGAGCTCTTCAAGAGACCTCCGGAGTTGCCGGATGGACTCAAGGAGGCTTGCATGCTCCTTCCTACTCTCCTCTAGACGGAACTGAGAAGCTAAAGCAGCTTCCTAGAAGAAAAGCAAAAAAGAAAATCCTTCACAGTAATTTCCACAACACCAAAAAAAAAGCACACAACGTGCAAGTGCTTGCTGCCCGCACAGGTCACAGGAGGTCCCAGAGCTACAAATGCACACGCTAGATGCCACTCCTGGAAGGACAGGGCTGTCATCTTTTTGGGAAACGGCTCAGACCTAATCAAACTCCCAGCAGGACGGCACTCCAGGCTGAGGCAGGGAGGGATTTTCAGACTCAATTTAGAAGCAGCAGCTTGCTTTCTTAAAGCCACAGTTCAGCGTGCTGCCCTCACTGCCCCAAAAGAAGAGCAGCGCAGCACCCCTCCAGCGCCAAGACATACGTACCTCTCTCTCTAGCTCGGTCCGTCTGTCTTCATCCAGCAGCTGCTGCCTTTTCTTTCTCAGAGACTCCTCCTATACACAGATGAGAAAGCAAGGGAGGGTCAGAGCAAGGGGACTGCTGATGCTGAGCAGCGCTTCAAGTGCAGAGGTCAGGCCCGAAATATCTGAAGATGGTTGCCAGTTTTGCTTTATTAACCCTGCATGAACACACTTGGGTTCCCCTCCCTTTATATGACTTCAAGTGCGAGGCTGGGAGGAGTTGCATTCCAGTGAGAAGAACAGCCCTTCAAGCTCAGCTGGAAGAACATTCAAGGGACATTTCACCTGTAACTTGGACGGCAGCAAAAGCCCTGGCTGGGCCCTTCTGAGGAGCCTCCATGAGGAAGAAGTCAGGAGCGCCACGGGCTGGGAAACCTCTTTGAGCCCAACAGGCCCAACTCACCTGGTCCAGGAGCTGCATGGACCTGGCTTTGATATCCCTCGTGCGCACTTCTAGCTCATTCTCTGAATCCTCGAGTTTCTTCTCCTGCAAAGAGATGCTGAGCTAAGGAGAGAATAGCATGAGCGCCTCCCTCACCAGGCAGAGCTGTGCCACCTGGAGAAATGACATAAGCTGGGAAACCACGAGCTGCCACTTGTGTCAGCCTGGGCTGTAGAAGGTGCCACGGTACCCAGGTCATCCCCAAGCAGCCAAGTCACAGGGAGCCGCTAGGCGAAGCGTTCTCCTCACCTTCTCCCTGTGCCTGCGCTGCAATGCGGCAAGGTGCTCATCCAGCTCTGCCTGCAGAGCTTTCACCTCAGCTTCGTGACGCTGTCGGAGGCGCGCCATCTCACTTTGCAGGCCCTCGAACAGCTCTGCCCTTTGCTTCCTCTCCTGTTTGCAAAAGACAACCAAGAATAGAAGGCCACAGCTTCCAAACTCCGTGGAAGTTGCCTGTGTGGAGAGTATTTTGACAGCTTCTCCTTATAACCCCTGCCCAAATTCACCTTCCATCTGGGCAACAGTGCCAGCTTCTTCTAGAAGAATTCCAGTTCTGGGAGTGCCCGAGACAGGCACGTCAGGCAAGCAGCACTGCCGTCCCGGGTACAGCCCAACTGAGAGAGCCCTTAGAGTCCCCTCCCAAAGTCACTGCTCTCGCCAGCAGTACCTCCTCCTCATACTGATCCTGAATCCGCGCTAGGACCTCCTGGTGCTCCGCTTTCATCCGCTCCATCTTCCTCTCATGGTCTTTTTCTACTTCTTGGCGTTTCTCTCTCATAAGCTCACTGAGCTGCAGGGATGACACAGAGAGATGTTTCTCTGAAGCGTAGCACTGCGCTACAGCAGGCTACTGAGGAAACAACCCCTCACTTGAGCGGGAGGACTCGGGCTCAGAGTACCTCACAAGTGGGAGCTGGCTGTGGCCTGGGTTGTACACGGCAAGCACCCCGGGGAGGAGAGATGCTGCAGGGGTGTCCTTTCCCCCTAAGGCACCACGGTCACCCCAGGCAGGGGACGTGGCCTCTCAGACCATGGAGAGTGAGTGAAGAGCCTTCAGCAATCCAAGAGGAATACTTGCCTCGCGCTCATATTCTGTTACTTGGTACGCTCTTTGCTGCGCTTTGTGCTCCGCTCTCTGCAAGTCTTCACGCAGCTGAGCCTCCTCGCGCCTGTGTGCCTCTGCTATGGAGGCTTGCAGGCTGGAAATGACCTGCCATGAAAGCCACCCACAGAGACTTGTCACCCTTCTGACAAGATCCATTTAGCGCTCTCCTACAGAGAGCAAGCAGCATGGCAAAGACCAGCAGGTGCAGTCTCACCACCCCCTACCTGGAGCACACCCAAATGCAGAGTCAGACCAGAGCTGCATTTAGGAAGTGGAATAAAAATCAATGCCACCCTCCTCGGCCACCTTTGGTGACAACGTGGGGAAACCCCAAACAGTTTACATTCTAAGGATGCCATCATTTACCTTATGGTGCTTCTCTTCCGCTGCAGATTTCAGCTGCTTGAGTTCAGCTGCAAACTGTTTCTCTAGCTCTTCTACTGCCTACGGGAACATGAGCAAGACAGTCTGCTGGAAAACCTCTATGTGTGGAGACATGCTGCACAAGATGCATGTGCAACTAACCTCTACCCAGAAGCATCAAAAAACACAACAGTAAACCCCTTTCAAACCGGATTGCCTACAGGATGCCCTTACACTCTGCGCTTTCCCTCCCAGGAGATCTCAATGGATCTCGGTCGTGCTGTGCTGGACAGACTACAAACTGCCTTCATTCAAGAACTCCTTGGCTCTCTGGAGCACTAAAGCAGCAGCCAAAGAGGAATCTTGATCTGAAAAAATGTCCTGGTTTAGCTTGGCAGAGTGATCCCTCCCTTTCCTTCAGATGCAATGTGGCCATTTAAATTACTATTGAATCACCAGTGTAATAAGAATTGGGGGAGTATCTCAATGGCACCTCTAACAGCATCTTTCCTTTACATTTTAAGTGAGCCATTACTAAAGCACATGCAGGTGTTCTTTAATCTCAACACTTTAGCACTGCCAGGCAAGCCAGGTCAGCATGAGCAGCTCGGGTCTGACCCTAGCTGGCAGTGAAGATCTCACCTCCTTCTTTTCCCTGTCTAATCTCTCCCTGAGCTCACTCAGGAACTGTTTTTTCTCTTGTTCCAGCTCAGTCCTCTCTTTCTGCCGAGCCTCCTCCAATTCCAGCTTCATTTGCTCCACAAAGAGCTGCTGCTTCCTCTCCAGGTTCTCCTTCTCCATCACCTGCTGGGACTCCCACTCTTCTCTTAGCTTCTGCAGTGCAACCTCTTGCTCTGCCCTGGTAGGTTTGCAACAGAAACAGACAGAAGCGAGTCAGAATTCAGGACTTGAATACTAGATTCCATTTAGGAGCCAGAGCAGAGAGAAGACGCTGCTATAGGACATAGGAAACCAAGAACCGCAGCACACATTGACAAGCGTTCCAGCTAAGGCCTGGGAAATAAACAGCAACAGCAAAGCAGCCAAGTGGAGACCTATCCGTCAGCTAAGTAAAAAAACCAACAGAAGGTAAGTTTTCCAGCGTCTGCCTTCTCTGCCTCCTCCAATTGTTTTCACAGGCCTTGAGAGCCATTAGACAGAGACATCCCCTCAAAGCAGCTACCCTTGCGGGTGCCATTGCTTTCACCTGCGTGTCCCAGTGCTGCCTGGCCCAACGCTACAGCAACACCCCTCTTCAGGACACTTGAGTATTACACGTCTTTCCAGCAAATTGTCACCAGCTCCAAGGCAGCAGAGCCGCTGCCATTAAAGCCCACCAGTTTTGCCTTCTAGCGAGACGCAGCTCTGCTGCATGTAAAGCATCAGTTCTGGTACCTGCTACCAGCTATGAAGGGCTCTGGAGGGCTGGTACCTTCGCTTTGAGCGGCTGCTGGTGGCATGCAAGATGTTTTGCTGGCAAACCAGAAGAGTTTGTCCCCAGGGAGGCAGCAAAACTTCTCACCTTATCTTCTCCTTCTCTGCCTCAGTCTCCGAGGCGATTTTGGCTCGCAGTTTTGAGAGCCTCTCGGTTTCCTCCTTTCTGATACGCAACTCTTCCTCCTCAGAAACCCTTGCCAAATCTTCCTTTAGAGTCCTGAGAAATTAGCAGCCAGAAAAAGAGGAAAAAAAAAAGTGTCAGGAGGCTTCAATATCTCCAAAACACCTTCCCAAGGCCTATAGATCAGCTGCTGCTCCCACCAGCTGTGCCTGCCCAAGTGACACGTTCTCAGGGCTCCAGACCGTTAATCCTCCTCCACGCCTGCAGAACCTGGCTGCTGGCACAGGAGACACAGCCCCAAGCAAACTTCTGTAGCACAATTTTAAAACACACCACATCATCGTAGGTAGCACTCGGGTTTTCTTCCCAGGTAAATGAAATCAAGTCCTATTAAACGAAAGCAGGCTCCCCGCCAGCACTAGTACATCCGTAAGCTCCGTATTTTCACATGACCCCCTTTTTACTACTACTTCATTACTGCACAGACATTTTTCCTTTCAGGTGTGACTTCTGTGGCTTTTTTCACATCCAGGACAGCACTGTCATGACATTTTGTATCAGGATACTCTTTCTGGCTGGCCCAGCATGCTAAGAACATAAGTACCAAGGTCACCTGAAATAAAATACAAGCCTCAAGGCAAAAATACCCCCAGCGAGAGGGCACAGTTCCCAGCGCTCTTCCACTCCCCAGATTGCTATCAAACCTTCACACACTGGCTGGGTTTCACACAGACATCCATGCCCTATTCCTTAAAGTCTTTTTTGGAAGTCCCTCTGTAAACTGTACAGTACCAGAGCTCCGGATAGTTCCTCTGGGGTAACCTCATCTCCTCTAATCCTCCCATTTCCAGTCCTGTTAGTACCATTTAGCCTGAGATCTGAACAGCTGCCAGGTGGTAACGCTCCAAGCGCTGAACTGGAAACCTTTCCCAGGCTAACCATAAGACAAGTTCCGAGCTCGGAAAGCTGCACGCGTACCGAATCAGTGCTTGTCTCGCAGGAGATGGGAACGTGCTCGCTTGCCTGCATTGCTGAGAGCTTTCCTGAGGAAGACCCTGCTCTCTGCGCAGCCCTGAGAGCAGACCACGGGACTGTCGGCGCCAGGCAAAGAGCCACGTACTCCTCCTCCCCAAAAGCCTCGGCCTTTGCCCACACTTTGCAAAGCAGCACCACTCCTGAGGTGGTGGCCTGTAACAGCCCAAGCTTGTGGCCACTGGCAAGGAGATTGCTGCTAGGAAAAGCTCAGAAGAGAAAGAGAGGGGAGATGAATAAAAGAAGAAAGTACCTGAGGTATTCTTCTTTCTGCTGATGAAGCTTCTCAGCTTCCTCCCCCTCCTGCCACCTCGCCTCCTCCTGGCATTGCTGAGTTTCCTCCTCCTTTGCTTGCAACAAACACATTTTCTCTTGCTCAGGCTCTGTCTCCAGCTCCTTGGCTATTCCCCCTAGGGATTCTTCACCAGACTGGGTCCGGGATTCTTCACCAGACTGGGTCCGGGACTGCTTGTGTTCAGTTTCCTTCTCAGGTTGGCTACTGAAAAGAGAAAGTTCCTTTGGCAAAAGGGTGACAGAAAACCAAGTGTCACGAGACAAACAGCAACGAAAAATCTGAGCCAACTACTCTAGAAGCTTCGCTGCTGACAAAGGGACAGGACAGGCAGAATCCCCGTCAGGCTG
>NW_009722458.1:21514-23860 GCF_000703405.1 Apaloderma vittatum
GTGAGGAACAGCAGGGTGGGTCAGTGAGTGAGGGAGTGGAGGGCGCAGAGGCAGAAGACAAGCTTGCTGCAGGAAAGCACTCTTCACAAGCCGACGGGGAACACGCAGCACTTACTCAAGGTTGAGTAGCGCGTTATCTCAGGTGGCAGCTTGGGGATAACCCCCCCCAACACTGGCAGGCCCTTTCGCTGACTCCCAGAGACACTCCCACAAATCACACCCAGCCCCAGCAGCACTCGGGTCCCGGATAACCTGCGTTTTAGCCCACTAGCGCTCACCTTGTGAGGGCAACACGGTCTCACTTCACAAAGGACCTAGTAGCTATGAAAGCCTGGCGAGGGCTGCCAGGCATGAAAGCAGATACACTCAGTGCCTGCTTTCAGCCCAGGGACTGGCAGCATGCTTTTGATGGACCAGGTATTTTTCTGCAATTGCAATCTAAAGTGCGCTGGGAGTTTGCCAGCTCTAGGCAACAGAAAGCCCCAAGCACTCCAAAAATTCAAACTCAATCTGTTTCTAATTAAGTTTTTTTCAGACAGAGAGCAGCAAAATTATAAGGTCTGTGAGAGGCTGAAGGGAAAGGAGGGGAAAACAAAAATTAGTCTAGGAGAATTTTTTTTTTTCTTTGCTAGTGAAAGCTTGAGCAGCAAGGTCTGTCTCATCCTGTTCTGAGACTGCTAGCGTAAGGCACAGGGACTTCGGTTCTGCCAGGAATTGGGGAAAAAAACAGCCCCAGGAACAGAGCCTTGAGTCAAAGAGAAAAGATCACTTATGCAGCCATTAGCAAAAAGAATAAGGCAGAGGATAGTGTGGTTCACTAGCGCTCCTCGGTAACACTTCGTGCTCTGGGCCAACTGCAGAGATGCCTACAGAGGCTGCCCTTTCTCAGGCTGCTCTGCAAAGCAACTCAGCCACTTCCACCTTTTTAACCATATTCTTCCTTTTGTCCCAGTTTTTGCTTTAAAAAAAGAGATCCAGCCAACATGCATGCATTTACACAACTCAACACAATCCCTAAGAGAAAATGGGTGCTACTGTGCTGTTCCCCATGTCGAAGATTGCCTCTCCACCAGTTTGTCCAAAGCAGCAGTTGCATCCGCTGATCTATGACCGCTGGTCATAAAAAGCCAAGTCAGCACAATCGCTTCCACCGAGATCTGTCGCCGTGAAACTGCGGGTACGGATGTGCAGAGGGCAGTCACCGAGTACAGCAACTGATCAGCGCCTTCTGCAGGGAGCCCGAGCTCTACCATCCCACACGCCGACCGTATTCTCTCGAAGCAACCAGCGCTCGAAGTGACCGCAGAAGTGATTTGTTGGGTGTCATTATTCCCTCCCATCTCGGCACCACTCAGCGAGTGAACTCGGGAGTCTGCGCAAAAGCGTTGCCCAATGGAGGGTGAACGCTTACAGCCTCGTTAGCGACGCTGGTGAGAAAGAGGCTTTCCCAAGTACAAAGCAAACGGCTCTTTCTCCATCCCACAGAGTCCTGTGCCACGGACCCCAAGGGCCGAGCTGCTGTTCTCACCCTGCCCAGTACAGCCTGTTCACTTGGCACTCTTGCCAGCGAAACAGCTGCTCGGATTTGCAGCCGGAGATGCTCAAGCTCTGCTGTGCCCACCAAACCACATCTCCTAGCGCGCTTACTTCACACACTAACTTCAAACACCACGGAGGGGAACAAAAGGACAAAAGCCTTTATGCTTACAACACCAGGGACTTAAAGCCCTTACGCTTTCTGCGGGGCAGCAAGCTCCTCCAGACTGATTAGGCTATCCGGCGATCCCTCCTCTGGTTCCCAAGGAACAGCCTCCTCCTGACTGGGATTTTCTACAGCAAAGCACTTCTCTTCTGGTGTTTCACAAGCACTTTGATCGCTCTCACTTTGCAGCACAAGGGAGGGAACGAGAAGATCAGATTAGCACAGATCAGAGTCTCAAGGCCGCTGCAGGTAGAGGAGACAGGCAAGAGGGGCTGCGCGGCTGACTCCGACCATGCCTGCCAGTGGGACCCACTGGTCCAACATGGGGCTGCCAAAGGTACGGCAGAGCTCCAAACCCTTCCCACCACCCTCCAGCCCCAGACAAACAGGCAGCTGAGGATTTAATTGGGGTGTCTCTGTCAAAATACTGAATCCGTTCCCTGGACTATCCTCCTCTTCCCAGGTCCTTAGAGAACTTCCCCAAGATAAGTCAGCCCTGTCAGCAATACCCACATTGCTGCCCAAATTACAGATGGAAATATTGGCAGGCATGTTCACATCTACAGTCCTACTTCATCCTGCAAGTACATGGAAGAGAGACAATGCAAGCACAAGCTAGCTTTGCAGGCAGAGGGGAAGAGAGG
>NW_009722458.1:23891-24724 GCF_000703405.1 Apaloderma vittatum
AGCTGGAAAGCAGGTACTGAGTGATAAGGAGACAACTCCTGCGGGCAGAATATGTTTGCCGGGACCTTCACGTGAACAGCTCCTCCAAGAACAAGGCTGCAAATCCCAAGTATGCACAGCCAGTCATTGAGAGGGACTGCAGTTTCTTGTCTTCACAAGTTTTCCTGGCACAGGCAACAGCTTCTTGGTTCCCAGTGTCCTAGAGTATATGTAACTCTGGGCAGAGGCTAGGAGTTTTGACACAATTCTTCTATTAATGCCACACACTGCAGCTGTCAGAGGTGAAGGGCTCCTGAGAGCACGCAGCTCACCGCTCCACACAGTATTCCAACTGCTTTAAGCGAGTCACCACAAACAGGCTGAAAACAGCTCCTCTAGACAGTCTAGTCCTCACAGTAACCAAGGGTCTGGAAGCCACCACTGCTCTCAGGGTAACAGCTGGTGCACTCTAGAGTGAGCTCTCCACAAAACCAGGGTATAAAAATAGCTTAATGCTTACACCTGGTCAGCCAGTGCCACCGCTATGGAAGGAAGCAGAAAAGAACTGCTCGCATTGCATCTGGCCTCTCCTGCCATTAGTTAAGAGGCACCAGGCTGGCCCTGGGAGCCTGCAGTCACCAGCCCTGTGCAGGGAAGAGCTGGCAGCCCAGCAGGACCGGTGCTGACCAGGACCAGGGGCTGTCTCAGAACTAGTCTGTCATCAGGCAACAGCTAGCAGCTCAGTCCTCCATGGTTAAATGCCACAGGGCACAGCACACAACATTAACAGGTTCAGATCGTCTTGGCAAGAGCATTGGCTGGACATTAGGAAGAAATGGCTGGACATTAGGAAG
>NW_009722458.1:24737-25457 GCF_000703405.1 Apaloderma vittatum
GGTCAGACCCTGGAACAGACTGCCTAGGGAGGGGGTTGAGTCACCATCCCTGGATGTGTTCAAGTGTCGCTTAGATGGGGTGTTGGGTGAAATGGTTTAGGGGTGACCTTGTAGTGTAGGGTCAATGGTTGGACTCAGTGATCCCAAGGGTCTTTTCCAACCTGAATTGTTCTATGATTCTGTGACTTTTGCAGCCTTAGAGAAAAGCCAGATAGCCGCAAGGAACGCCGCAGCCAGCTCCACATCTGGGGCAGTCACAAGGAAATGAAAGACAGGCAAGTTTTGCTGCCTACCCAGCCAGCACTGCTGAGACAGCACTAGGAAGGTGGCAAGAGAAGCAAGTGGTTTGGCTGGAAAGAACCTAAAGGAAGCCGCAGCATCTCAGGGTGTTCTACAAGGGACACCTGCACAGGTTACAGTGACAGGAGCAGAGCAGAGGTGGACAAGAGAGAAGAGTCATCCAGAGCCAGAGCCATCCTTGCCTCCTTCATTGCTCTGTTTGTACCATACCTCTCAGCAGCTTTTGTTCTTTTGCTTTGCTCTTCCTCTATACTGGCTTTGCTTTGGTCTTTTTCCTCTTCTCCCAGCTCCTGGGCCTGCAGGCAAAAGCAAACAGTGTGGAGTTTGCAGGCTCCCTCGCCATCAAAGCCTCTCGGGACCTTAGGCACCAAGAGCATCCACAGCCTGCTTCCGAACGGCCAGCCCAACGGGGCAAGCCCA
>NW_009722458.1:25481-29573 GCF_000703405.1 Apaloderma vittatum
CGGGAACAGTGCTGGCAGCACAGCCAAGAGGCTTGGGAGGTCAGCTCTCCAGGCTGTGGGGTCTGGGGGTTGCTTTTGCAGTATGGAAGATAAACTTTGGACACAGGTTTGTCTTTTTCCTGAAGGTCACCTTACAGATCCAAGGAACTCCCTGATAACTGGAGGACAAAAATCTCCTAAGAGAGTAATGTCACACACCTGGAAGTAAACCAACAATGTGCTGTGGCCACAAAGCAAATCGATGGCTGGGACCAAAATCAGAAGAGGACTCAGTCTTGGTTCTCAGGCAGGTCACGACAGGCAGTATACACATGGTCTGACCTACCCAGGAATTTCCAACTGCTCGCTCCAGAACACGTTCAGGCGCTGCTAAGGAAGCCAGCCCCCCTCAGTAACACCCTCTGAGCAACTTCACTCAGCTTATTTATGTCATAAATAAATGCCTGCTATGCTAATGGCAAACACGTGAACAGAGAACATTCAGCTGCTCCTTTTCCCACCTGCCAGCTACCAGGCACCTCTGTCCCCACACCAGGCACACACAAACACACACTGCAGTTCATCTGGGGAGGGGAAGAACTTCCCTCTTGAAGCTGTCAGCCCAACACACGAAAGCATAGGGGCTCACCCTCCCTGACGAGGTTTCTGGTCCCCAGAAGCGTAGCCCATTCATAAATTCTTAGGGACCACAGAAACAGCAGGTGAGCTCAGCCCATGCCGCGCAAGAATGTACTGCAGAGCAGGGCCAAAATAAGACAGAATTAAAACAGCAGTAATTTATGCAAATGTTCAGCAGAGCAAACAGCAGAAGGATTCCCTGCAAGTGCTGTCACCCTCCATCACATCAGCCTGGTCAGAGCTCTCCATGGCAGCTCCCCCTCCCAGCCTCCCTCCTGCCCCGCTATAACTAATGCCTTCAATTCCCAAGGACCAAGGAGCTCAGCAAGCGCTTCCCGGCTCAAAACAGGCTCTGTCACTATTGCCTGTGAAAGGAGAGAAGCCAGACAAACAGAGGAGGAGACTTTGGGATCCCCAGCAGTCCCAGCATTGCAAGCAGTTTTGTTTTCTGCCCCACCTAAACACCCGTCCGTGTCCCAGAGAGGACGTCACACACTCACAATACAAGGCCAGTCTTGTGGACACAGGGAAGAACGGTGACAGATAACAGGCAGTCTCCTCCCTCTGCACAGCACAGTCCCCGAGGGACCTCAGCAGGAGGATCTCCACAGTCTCCACAACTTAGACAGCACATCTGCTTCCAGCTCCTCACCGCCGGCACCCTGGGTGCAGCAGCAGGGCCAGCAGAGCATGATGCCAACAGTGGAAATTCCTCTTAAGCAAAGGGTGAGCAGAGCAGCCTCCCCACCGCCCGCAGAGAAGCCGGGTCTAACACAAAGCAGCCCCCAAGCCCGCAGCCTCTGTAAACTACCACAGCTCCTGCCAAAACTCGCTAACCAAAAACCTCCACTACTGTGCTCATGTAGCTGCCAGCGTTAGTTCTTAAAACCAGCATACCTAGCCAATATATTCAAAGCAAGGCAAGCTCATTACACGGAAGTAAGCACATCCCTACAACCTAGAATCCTTTCAGACTAGCCTCTGCCTACAGACACAAAAGAGCAGCTGCAGTTCTGCAGGAAGCACCACTTCAAACCCACCCCTCTCCTCAAGACAGGGCTGTAACGAACTCCGAACGTGGCTGCTCCAACAAGCCATTTGTATGCACAGTGCCTGCGCTGCAGGGAGAGGGAGAGGGGGAGAACACAGCAGGCATATGCTTTGTTTTCCCTTTGCATCCGATTATGCCCATTATCAGGCACAAGAGGACAGGTGTACTCTCCAGACAACCTTACAAACCGGATTGCTCCTCTCTGCTGGACAGGTGGCGAGTTTGCCACGCAGGGTCTCCTCCAGTGCAGCTGATCAACTCGCTTACAATCAGAGCAAGGCTGAGTAACCCCAGCTGGAGCCCGACCCTCCGCCTCACTGTGCTGCCGCACGCTTTTCCAGCCAATGCTGCTGAGCCGAGGGGGTGCGGGAGAAGCCGACTCAGTAACGTGCCAAGAAGATGGCAATAAAACCTTGAGATGCACAACAATCTTCAGTCAGAACTGCCCAATTATAGTTACATCACAGGCTAACACAAAGCCTTCCTGCCACTAGCACCATCCTGCGACTTGTGCGCCACAAGCCAGCATTTTCCCCTGCCTGTTCACAGTTGGCCCCTGATCACATAATACGGCACTCACCTTGCGTGTGGGGCTGTCCAAGGCAGGAGACAGAGCCTCCACATCCAGCACCCGCTCAGAAAGGTGACTGTGGAAGTCCAAGCCCTGAAGAAAAAGCAGAAGAACAGTGTCTGATGAGCACATGCAGGTTTTGCCAGAGATCCCGAGACTAGACCAAAATCCTAGCACAACTTGGAATCCACACTCACAATCCCACTGGTCTCTTTCCCAGGGTGCAGAGGCGCAGGCCAGCATTTAGGTGGGGGCACACAGTAACCCACAAATCCCCAGGCGCCAAGGGCCTGGCCACTGGCAGCAGAGGGGCCCTTCGGTGATGGCCCCTGAGGAAGCTCTCCCCGGCAGACCAGGGGCCTGCAATGGCACACGGGGAGGACGCTGCGGGACAGCAGGGCGCTGAGCTGTCTCACCACACGAGTGCACAGCACCTCCGTGCTGCCCATCACAGCAGGCAGTGCCGACGCAGGGTACGGCCAAAGCGAGTGAGTCTTCACCCAGCCGCCGCTGCTCCCATTTAACACACCGCTGCACTGTTCCCCAGATTTTTCTCCAAAGTCTGCTCCTGCAAGTTGCCCACAAGCCACTCCCTTCGAGCCAATTCTCCCTCCTGACAGAGCCTCTGGGGGTCCTTGCCCCCAACTGCAGGGGGGCAGTGGTCGCACACATGTGCCCACGAGCAAGCGCTGCGTACACTATTGTTTGAGGCAGCAGCACTTGCCAACACGCAGGCTTGTACTAACACTCATAAATAATGATATTCTCAGCCATTTGCCGGCCATGCTGCCTCTGCTCCCACTGGCAGATGGCAATGGCAGTTTCCTGCAGAGATGAAGAGACGCTGCCTGGCATCTCCCCTATCTCAGGGCTACCCTCCTGCACGTTCTCCCTCTGGGACCTTCAGGAGCCAGGTCTCCCGGTCATACAGACTTCCCTTAGGAAAAGCTGCTGAGTCCCTTCAAGCATAATTTTTTACATTGCTTATTATTTCCCTTTTGCAATTATCTGAGTACAGTCTCCTGAAGCGACCTACTTTTCCAGGGGTATTACCTCACCCACAGACGGAATCTGCTACGACACTGCCAGCCTGTGTCACAGCTGCAAGGCCACTGCTCAGCAGTTGAGGAATTGGACACTTGGACTACAGGAGGTGGGCACAGCATCGATTGCCTGCACATTCCCAGTGGAACAGGAAGCCCACACCCAAGGGACAAGGAGCTTTTAGTGACTCACCATAGGCCGAACCAGCTCACCGTCTGAGCAGTTGGAGACGTGCAAGTCCTCTTCAGAGTCATGGGTCTTGGATGCCTTCGAAAGCTGAGAGAGATATGCATTACAGCCTGCACATTTTAACCCTGCAGCTCCGCCCAGGCATTCCCAACAAGATGACAACTCATACTGGGAAGACACCTCTGGCGTCTCTATAACATAGGGACAAAAGGGTAACTGAACATCAGGGAAAGACACCCACGAGACAGGCACAAAACACCACTTCACAGGAGGGCAGGGGCACGACATGGGACTGGGGAGGGCAAGCAAGTGCTCTTCAAATGTCCCTGTTAAAAGGCACTTGCTCACTGTCCTGTTCCATCTGCAAACATCTCTGCAGCTCTCGGAACTCCTCGGCCCATCACACAAATGGGTAAAGCCACCCAAAGCGTTGCCACGCCTAACTGCAGCGAGGACTCCTACGTCCCCAGCCACCCCGAAGCACTACAGAACCATTCACCGCAAACACCCACGCAGCCCTGTTGACTTCAGCAGAACTACCCAGACACAGAAACCAAGCAGGCAGCCTGTTTGCCAGGCTCAGTTTTGTAGCCTATCGTTTCTTCAAGACAGTACACAT
>NW_009722458.1:29613-29826 GCF_000703405.1 Apaloderma vittatum
GAGAGAGAGCGCCTATCAGACCTCACATTCTATCATTTCTGAAAGACACCGAACAAGAGTGGAGAGCCTGCGGCTGTCTGGCACCTCAGTTGCAGAGGCCAGGCCACAGACACATCTGCACCTTGTGCCATGTCATGGTTCTTCTGCCAGAGACTGCATGAGCACACACTCCGGTTCGGCCGACAGCGGTCTGCCGTTTGCCAGCGCTCCTCC
>NW_009722458.1:29946-33062 GCF_000703405.1 Apaloderma vittatum
GAGCTGCGAGCGTCGCAGCTGGCAGCTCACTTGACACTTTCGCCCCATCTCTGCATAAGCTGAGAGAAACAACAGAAGGAGAGAAACAAAGCAGCACGGACAGCTGGGCTTGGTGTGAACCTCATTAAAAAACCTGCTTCCTTAGTACAGATGGCAGCACTGAAAGCTGAGACTTTTTTTCTCCTCCAAGACTCGAGACACACGTCACAGTTCAGAGTTTTGCCTGCCGGTTGCTTTGGACAGCACTCGGCGTAGGCGTAAAAGAACGATTGCCTAGCTTGGTATCGAAAATGCCTACGTGGGAATTGCGAGCACTTGTGCCCCCCCAGGATCTCCTGCTGATTAGGAAAGCACTGACGCTGACTGAACAGAAAACTGCTGGAAGAGCTTTCCTGAATCAGGGCCTTCCAAAGCAACGGGGAGAGCCATGGCAGCTTCCACACCAAACCCAACCCGTGCAGGCAGGTCTCTTACTTTGCCAGCATCCAGCCTGCTGTCTGTTTTCAGATCAGCTGCTGCTTCTTCACTCGTTTCATTCACTATCTCTTCACTAATAGACACGGTGTCGACGGTGGCAGCCAGGCTTGCCAGCTGATCCGCCTCAGCACCTTCAGCAGCTGGAGAGGCGAGTGCAGGCTGCCCGGGACCGCTGGGCACATCTGTCCCTGCCGCACTTCTCTCTTTCAGGGACAGCTCCTCGGCTGCAGAGTCGTCACCTTCCACCTCAGCATCTTGCTTGCCCAGGAGTTCATTCCCAACACGTTCCCCACCAGAGCCCTCCTTGCTCTGGCCAGACAGGCTACTGTCAGCATCTTCAGGCAGGACCTGAACTGGAGTCACAGGGCACGCAGCATCAGAATCCAAGGAAGACTTTTGTCCTTCTTCAGCATGTCTTGATTTTAAAGACTCCTTCTAGGCAGGAAGTCAAACACAGTTACAGCTACAACATTCTTTACCCACTCTCCGGGAGGATGCAGGGGTCAGAAACAGCATGGGTTCTCCCACAGCCAGCAGCATAAACCACAAAGCTTTGGGTGACTTCTAGACCAGTTTCATTTCTCTTCACACAGTCCCTTTCAACAACAAGGAACTTCATTAAGATAGAATACACTAATTTCTTCGGCACAGTCTTTTTCTCTTTTTCTTTTTTTTTTAATCTGTGTTGCTTTTTATTCACAGGAACTCGGCAGACAAGAGTTCACAGTGGCTGCTGCAATGCCCATCAGTCCCAGGAGCACCCTACGTGCTCGGCTGGTCAGTGAGAGATGGACATTTGCACGAGACTCTTGCTGGATGCTTCTGACAGCAATTATAAGCAAAGAGGAGGAGGAGGAAGGAGGGCAGGCACCAATTTCAGCCACCACTGTGAGCTCAGAACAAGACTGACTAGTTAGTGCTATACTGAGAAATGGCAGAACCCACTGGCCTTGGGAAAACACAAGTGCACCTGAATAACAGCTCAGTCACCCAAAGGTTCAGCTGCTTCTCCCAGGAGGCCCAAAAGACTCACCATAAAAACCGCAATAGCCAGGAGGAAGTAGGAGAAGGTTCCCTCATCAATATGCAAACAAAACCGCTAGCACATTCTACTTTCACGCTGTTTTATCAATGCTGTGGTGCCTTGTCAAACATCGGCTGCATCCTGCGTACAGCGTGTACCATACACAGATCGCACGTTTGCACGATGTATTTTTATCAAAGCGCAACTGGAACGCCGTCAGCCTTAAACCCGGAGTTGTGGCAAACCGAAAGAACATTTCCTAGCATGTCATTTGTCCACGAGACCTTCTCAGGGCTGAGAGAGCCATCCATCACACCAGAGGAGGACAGAAAAATCTAACTACTGGGTACATTCCAAAAAAACCTGCACTTCAGAGCCTCACCTGCAATCCACTGAGCACTAAATGAAAGCTTATAGCCCCTTTCCAGTCAGGTGCCTGGTTAGCAGAGGGTCATGAACATGCCATGGAGCCACCAGCCAGTCACATGAGGCTCTGAAAGACCTTGACAACACATCTACTCGAAAATCCAGAAAAACCTGTGCAAGTGGCTCTTCTTCAGTGTTACTCCAGCAGAGGAGTCCTCATTATGTTTCCTTTTATCTGGGGATTAGAGCACCTGGGAAGCCGTGCTCCCTTCTTGCTTTAGAGCTGTTCTGAGGACTTCTCTCCAGGACATCTGGCAGTGCCTGGGAAAAGATATGCCCAACGAGACTAACCAGGATTTTTCTGCTTGAAAACAGTACACAGGTACTTCCCCTCAGGAGCACACGCGCCACAGCAGAATACAATGACAGATCAATTAACACCATGCACATGGAAATATTTCTCTCCAGGCAACTTTACCTCTGTTATTATAATATCCCAGAATAATTTCTTTAGCTGGTAAAATCCTATTTTAAGGATAGATGCAGACAAAATTTATGTTAACATTAGACCTTAATGCTGGCAAATGCAACTCTCCAGAAGAGGGATCTATGCTGGGCACAGGTGGAGGAGGAGAGAGGTTCTCCTTGGGGAAAAACATTCTATGGATTTTCTGTGGATTCCAGAGCTAGGACAAGTTTAAGTTTACACCCCTCTCCACACATCTAATACTTGAACTAGCAAAGGAAACACAAGCCAAGCAACTACCAGATTCACGCCACAACACTAGAAGCCGCCTACGGCACACAAAGCTTTGGTGACACCATGCAAGCAGGACCGTGATTTCAGAGCAGCACGCATCACCTCTCTCAGGCTGCCAGCTTCCTCTGCAGGACTCCCTTGGTGCTGGAGATCAGCTTCAGCAACATCCGCTACCCGGCTGCCGCAGTGGTCCTCCTCCGCTCGGCTGTTCTCCTAGTAGGCGGGGGTAACACATCCACTAGCACAAGTCCTCATGTCACCCTCTCGAGCTGGCAGGGTCATCCCGCTGTGACAGGTCACTGCCTTGTGTGTCCCTGGAGAGGAAAGCTCTCCAGCAGAACAGCCTCCCAACCTCCGCTCGGGAGATCACGGGCCCAGATCCTCAAGCGTCAAACTGTGTGTGTTCCACGTGCTCTGCGGCTGCCAGCTCAGCGAACCCCCTCTTCCACCAGACTCTTCCCAGCTCAGCACTCCCCACGGCCGTGGCTC
>NW_009722458.1:33175-40765 GCF_000703405.1 Apaloderma vittatum
TCCCTGCGCACAGTCGCGGCAGTAACACACAAGACGCGTCACGCAATGTTTGTTTACAGAGACGGCTCCCTTTCACACATCTCCATCTGGCGAAGAAGCCTTGTGTGGTAACTTCCCACCACACGAAGGACCCACTCGACGCCCAGTGTTTACCCAGAGACTGACCTGTACAGAAGGCAGAGCACTAAACCTCCCAAGCTGCATGCTCAGAACCAGAGGATCGCTTCTGCTGCCGTGGGGCCCTTCCCCCAGGCACCCCGAGATGCTCCCAGGCCTTGTCCTCCTCTTACCCCTTCCAGCAAGGCCCTTCTGTATCTCAGGGCAGAGCCTCAGGTGTCTGCAGCACCTGTTCCATCGCAGCAGTTCAGAAGGCCAGAAAGCTGGCTCCAGCACAAAGCTGACCCCACGGGCAGCCAAGTAAACCACAGTGCCCAGAAGCAGTTCTCTTTCCAAGAGGGCATCCTAACTGCTACACATAAACTTCACGCCTGGAGTTCTCCAGCATCTGACTTGGGTTTCCTTTTCAGCGCCTTTTCCCCAACTGACTTACTCCTCACTCCAGAACAGCCCCCTGAGGGGGGCAGCATCTCTCTCCATCTCCCTTCTCTCTTTCCCAAACACTTGGGCCCTCTGGGATGCAGCCTCCACTGTCACCCAACCTCCTTGTGGCAGCAAGTCACTAAAACCACGTGCTTATTTTCTTGGAATACAGGTATCTAACCCTGATCAGCAGGCTACCCGAAAAGCCAGTTCTCATCACTTCGCCCCGCTCAGATTTCCCCCCCGCTGGGCTCGCCATATGAATTCTTTTCTCCTCTCCGTTTTCTTTTGTGAGGAGGCTCAGGCTGCAGGCGGAGGCTTGCTCACAGGAATGCTTTTCTACTGCCATCTCATGGAACTACAAAAGATTTCCGTTTTCCACTGGGGCACTAATATCTTATCAGATAAGATATCACCCATCTGGGTTAACAGAGCCTGGCTGTTGGGCAGCAATTGCCATTTCATAATAGATTCCTGAAGCCCTGTCGAGGCACTGAAAAGCCAAGACAGCCCTTTGTTCCCAGACACATTAACATTTCAGTGACGAATTGGGCCCCGACAGGCTGCTTGTTGTTAGGAGACGAGACAGTGGGGCCCTTTCTCTTTCACATTCACTTTAGCGTAAGCCTTTGCAGCTTCAGCTCAGCACTGTGAATGGATTCTCCAGTAAAGTACTTTACAGCTTAATTTTCGTATGCTGCGAAAATGATAAGGGAAATACTGTAAAAGGCTTTAAAAGAAATTAATTTGCCTTTCAGATAGTAGAACAGAATTTTCAAAGCAGTGAGAAAGGATTAACGTCAGCGCAAACAGCCAGGCCAAATCACCAGAGCTGCTTGCACCGCACTTCCCATTGTGCCCTTGTCATCTTAAGCCTCATCACTGCTAAGAAAGCTCAGGAAGAGATCGCACCCCAGCACTGAAAGCAGAACGTCTGCACAAGGCCACACACGCACCAGACTCGTTGCTGACGCCGGGTCTGGGCCATGGAAACTATCAGCAGTGCAAGAAGATAGAAAATGGGTTTCATTTTGGTGGCCACAGAAAAGTGGCCACATGCAGTCCACATGAAAGGCTCTAAGATTCCTGTGGCACCAAGCGACAGAGCAATCCTCCAGGGTGTTCCTGCTCACAAACGACGCACGCCTCGTCCCTTGGGCACCTGTCCCATGCTCTCACTCCCCAGCCCAGGTACTGGCTGGGCAGTGCTTCAGCTCCTCGCCTGGCAAGGACGGCTCTCCCGCCTGTCTCGCATCGCCCGCATTCCTACCTCAGAGTCAAAACTGCCTCCCAGCGCGTTGACATCTATGTGCAGGTTTTTGAACAGTCTTGCTGTCCCAAGGAGACTCTAAAGGAATTAAAAAGGGAGATGGCCACCACCAAGTCATGGTTACCAACATGCTTCAAAAGCCAAGGCACACCACCTACCTCGCTCTCACTTTCTTCCTCTTTGTTTCTCCCTTGATCTAGAACTGCCACGTTCAAGGAACTCTTCCCTTCACAGTCCAAGCCCAGTAACTTTGTGATCTGAGAGGTCTCTGCAGCCTGGAAAATCTAAAACAAAGGGAAGTGAGAGGACAACTGAAGAGGAAGGGGAGACACAAACCCCCGGGACAGCGAGCAGCAGGAAGGAAGCTGCCGGGAAGGCGCTCAGGATCACACTGCTACCCTTGCTGTGCTAGGGCCACATCCAGCCGGGGGAGGATATGCTCTTTTTGAGGTCATGCTTCCCACACATCCGCGAAACCTGCCCGTGCCTCGAAATGCTGATTCAGACAAGACCATAACAAACCAAAGTTTTCTGAAATCATCAGTGACAAGACTTAACAGAGCAAGAAGAAAGCCTTCAGCGAAGGTGTTGATTTGTGTAATGTTTTGCGCATATATTGTTTTGTTTTCCTTTAAAAGATCAATTTGTTGCCACTTAATGTTTGTTTTGCTGACCCAAAGGCCACAGTCTATAAATAGTCCTTTGACATGCTCGTAAACCTTACAGTCAGCCAGAAAAGCGCTCTTTTTTTTTTCCTCAGCAAATAGTTGAATGAAAACATTAGTAGATTACATTACCCTACTGCATCTCACGCTTTGTTTGGACACAACTTTGTGAAGCGTGCGTTCCAGGGCACGCTCCCAGAGAAGACTGAGCCTTACCTGCCTCCCTCCTTTGGGCACAGGGCTGGAGTCCACCAAGGGCCTCACATCCGACTTGAGCGAGTCACGAAGGATGCTGGCCGGAGACGCGGCGACGTCACGCAGCGGAGGCAGGATGGGTGCGAGCAGGGAGCCTGGGGACTGGAGAGGGCAGAAGGGACTCACTGGCAGGAGTGCACAGGCACACAGCTTACACCCCTGCTTTCAGAAAGGGAGGAAGCGCCCTCCTGCACAGACCCCAGCTGCCCGTACTAACCCACCCCCACTGAAAAAACTGCTCGTGAGAGCCCACAGCCAGCAACCACCAGCACGTGAGACGCGTAGGGATAGCAGGTTGATTCACTCGTCCGTTGCGTCTTCCAAAGACACATCCGAATATGGCGATTTACTTTACAGCAAGGCAACTCAAAACAAATGGGCATCACTCCAAAAGCGAAGCGAGAACAGCAGCAGCAGCGCCAGCTGACAGAGCCGCGTGTACCACGTCCCCTTCTAGGAGAGGCTCTCGCCCCCCATCTGGGGCAAACGGGGCAGCTTCGCGCTGTTCAACCGGCTACTCCGCGCCGCGTCAAAGGAGTGAAACACAAGCCACTCTGACAGCAAGAAGCCTCCTCCTCTCCACAAGCTGCAATTAGCACCTCTTTTTAGACCAAAATCGCGGCTGCTTCCCCACGCCACACCAGTGGAAGAGTTAGAGGCAGCAGAAGGCAGCTCTGCTGCAGCACATCCGTCAGAAGCTCCTGAACACGCCTCTTCCTTTCAAAGCACAGCAAGAGCCCTGGGAGCCAGCCAACACCCTCACCTGGGCCATGCACGCTTGGCCTCTCAAGTCACCTTCCCCTAAAAATGCAACCGTTCTGCCTGATTCTGTGGAGTTCCCCACCCAAGCAGTCTCAGCCCGTGATGCGCTGCACAGGTCAAGCTAGAAGCGAACTCTGCGAGGCTCTTCTCTGCCACACGCCGGTTCAGCCGAGTGCTGGTGCTTCAGCAGAATATGTCTGTACTCAGCAACGACAGCTCCGGCACTCTCTGTCTGTACAGCATTACAGACTGAAAAAGAGTTAATGCACTGACACACTGAGGGATGGGGATGGGGATATGAATAGGCACCGATCCTTCTTCCACCAAGTCGCTGCCACAGCAATGGTAACAGAATAAATCACACGCTTCGGCCTTAGCTAATTATTTTCTACAGATGGTCATTAACTACGCGTATGGAGCAGAGGATGTTAGCTGTCCTTCAGCAAAGATAAACTCACTTCCACCAGACTAATTAAAACTTCCAGGATAATCTGCAGTTTATCCGATATTTATAGTCACAGTTCTTAGCAACTAACCGAGCACCACCACGTGCTGGTAATTAGAAACCTGAGCTAGTGATTTCGTGGAGCCACAGCTGGGTACCAGCAACCAGAGACCAAAGAAATTAACATCACGCACAGCGACCTTTCCCTTTGGTTGGCATTTTTTTCTCCTTCAGAACAGGAGATTTAGTAAATTCTTGTTACACTGAGGCAACGACTAATGGACTTATCTCTTTGCACCGAGCCCCTGGAAGCAGGGTAGTAGATCTGTGATCTCTTGGGGGGCTGTGGAGCAGCTCTCCAGTACATCTTTGCTACTGTCTGCTTCTGAATCTGCTCCTACATCCAACAGCTCCACCTGCTTTAAACCCTTTCTCCAGGATCTGCCGATGGTCTTGCTGCCCTTGCACAGGCAGACAGCTCGGCCCAAAGCCTCACCTCGACCTTTTCTCTTACTTCTACTCTCAGATGCCTTGTTGTGGGAGCTCAGCTCTTCCTGAGCATATGGAAGATCAGTTGTCTCCTGAAAACGCCAGTCACCTGCGGGAATGGTGTCAAAGAGAATCATTTCATCGTTCCTCCAGTAAGTGCTCTCTCTTTCTCTGGCTTGCAATATGCCTTCACTTAATTCCACATCCATATCGGGTCCTGTAGATTTCTCTCCGACTGCAAAATAATGATGAGGCTTATGGGCAAGCTCACTCACCAAATCTTTCATCTTCCACGTTTCTTTCAGTTCTTCATCCTCGAAGGCGAGGATTTTGTCTTCGAGGCCCTTTAGCAGAGCGTCGACATTCTTAAGGTCTTCAGAACAGGATTTCTTTGACGCCCACAAAGGTTGCGCTGGTGGTCTAACCTCTGAATCGTCAGACCTTGAGTCAGCGGAATCATCACAAAGCTTTTTGCGCATTTCTAAAGGTGTATCTTGGTCTTGGTGCACGTCTACATCAAAGCTGCTAAGAGAGGAGCCTTTCTCTAAAATTGTCACCACATCAGACAAGGTCTGGCACCGTTTGCCGTACTCTGAAGGGAGCAGAGGATGTGGCTTGTTTGGCCGCGTGCCTGTAAATAGTCTTGTTGCAGCACTTAGGTCTGACGGTCCCCCTCTGCCTTCCCAAAGGCAGTCGTCTTCTCTAATCTGGCTATCTGGATCTGGCTCAGGGCTCCTTGGCCCAGGGGGCCAAACAGCAGAGGGCACTTGACCGAAGGACATTGGAAGGAGAATCCCTGGCTGCACTTCCTAAGTAGATAAATATTATCAAGTAACTAAGATATATCACGTATATATACTCTTATCTATCTAAAGGAGAGATACATACTGATTTAATATGCAATTTTGTATTGAGAGGTGTGTAAATATCTGCCCACTTGAAAATATATGCATACCAAGAGAAGAAAATACTCCAAGTGAAGGCTTGAGGCTTTCTGAGTTGAAGAGGTCTGCGCCTTGAGCGACAACACAAGGCACTGTCTTTCCCCTTGGAGATTCTCTCAGGCCAGCACCCCAAAGCAGCGACAGCAAAGGACCACCCTCTAGTTCACAGCTACTGGTTCACCCTCCGCCCAGCTGCCCGCCCAGAAGCGCTACAAGCAAAGTCTACTCACAGAGACTTGCTTCAGTGACTGCTTCTCCTTCTTGTCTCTCTTCTCTTTCTTCTCTTTCTTCTCTTTCTTCTTCTTCTTCTTCTTCTCCTTCTCCTCTTTCTTTTTCAAGTCACCACTTGTCCGCAGTCTCTCTCGCTCCTGAATGACAAGCTCTCTGTATCGATCATCACAGGGGTGGTCCCACGTGGACTGGCCAGTAGCAAAGTTGAAGTAATAAATCTCACCAGTGACATCTTGGCTGTATGGAAAAACCAGGAGGAAGAGATGAGCGAGCACATACGTATACAGCTGCACGTACCAGAACATCCTTACCGGACGACACGACCACTGGATACCCAGTGAAGAGGAGCACGATGTCTCCAAGAGCCCAAAGACACGTCAGCCTGGGGAAGCAGCTCTCCAGGAGATTGCTCACGGACTTCACCTTCCCAAAGGCACTCTCCCCTTCTTCCACCACCCCAAAAAGACCGAAGCTCACCCATCCACACGCAGTACATCTGCTGTGGCATCACCCCACCGCAGCAGCCGGCACCCTGCTCCGGCAGCACGCAGCAGGGGCAGGCCGGGGATGGAACCAGACGGCTGCTGGCAGAGCTCTCACCAGGGCTTCCAGTCAGCGGGTAACGGGGTCATGATGCCCTCCTTGGCCAGCCATAACAGCTCTGGCTCCTTGTCAGGGTCGATTCCAATCTCCCGGGCATAATCCTTGATTTCTAGGAAAACAGGAGAGAAATCTGCAGAGACGGTTTACACCAGACACTGCAACAAAGCCAAACTCCTCAGCTAAATGGAGCTGCTCAGAGATGCCGACATGGCACCAAGCATCAGCAAGGCTGGCAAAGCAGGGGCACAGACTGCAAAACGGCATTTATCTTTGCAACCAGAATGCTCATCTTTCCAATCAGTCTTCCATGAAATCCCATTTATTCTATCCTTTCCACCAACACTCTCCCCAATCCCCATTTTCATAACACACCTAGAAGCGACTGGCATGCCTGAACCACATCTTGCACGCAGCTCCTGGGAAGACAGGCATCAGTTACCTTGCTCGGTGGGAACATACGTCTCGTCATAATCTTCTAGGATGAGCTGGTCCCCAATGCACGTCATGGCTCCCTGCAACTGGCTGAGCTGATGCAGCACAGGAGTTACAATCAGCACCGCCCCAGGCTTTTAGGCTTCCACAGACAATAGCAGCACTTTCTTCAGGCACTTTTTAAATGAGCAAAAGAACAGGTTGAAATGAGAAAGAGAAGAAAGAGGAAAAGTGGTTTTCCCAGAGCAGAGCACAGCTTTCTGAGAGCAGTCTCCGGCTGAGCCAGCACTGCCCAGGGACAAGGCAGCTCCTCGCTGCACCCTGCTTGCCTCAGCCTCGCTCACCATCCCAGAGGACATTCCAGAAGCTGTAAAAGGACCCTAGTGCGACATGCGTCCCACCTCCAGAGCATTCCTTGGTTATTTAACTCAAACAGCGTAGGCAATGATTCAGTCCCATCACACCTGGGCCCTTATGATCCATTCACCCCAGGCTTGAGGAATTAATGGCCCCAGCCCAAACACGCCCAGCTGTAGCTCTGCACGGCCACATTTGGCCAGCATGAGCCCTGTGGGGGGCCAGGCCAGGTGGCTGAGCAGGCTCCCTCCAGCTGCACAACCACCAGTGCCACACAAGCACAACGGAGGCCCTGGACCCCGGGCAGGAGCCAGGCCAGGCTGTCCTTTCCAGTCTTGCCACTCAAACACGCAATGAAGCGAGGTCAGGCCAGCACTCACCCTAAAACCCCCCAAATAATATGCATAAAGCATGACTCTGATATTCAGGGGCCAGGCCCACCCCCCCCCCTGCCTGTGACCGAGCTTCGCCACCCTCCTCACCTTCCACCGCCCCCGGGCCGCTCCGCATTTATAACCTTACCTAAAGCGAGTCTCTAACCCAGGCAGCGATATTCTCAGGACACGCCACACCGAACTCGCGCCGCTCCCCCTGCCC
>NW_009722459.1:0-9573 GCF_000703405.1 Apaloderma vittatum
CACCGCCCGCCTCCGGCTCCCCGCCGTCCGTTCGTCCGTCCAGCGAGCCGGGGCGGTGCGGGACAGGTCTGGCTGTAACGCCTGGGCGGGCGTTTGGCTCTCTGGTATCCCCCAGTGGAGGGAATACGAAGAGAAGAAGCGGCCTGAAAGCATCTCTCTCCGGGCAGGGGGATGGACGCAGCTCTCCCGCTCCACTGCCAGGCCTCCTCTTTGTGTGCCCGTGGTCATCCTCTCTGGACACGGTCTGCTGGCTTTCCGAGCCTGGCCTGCCGCTGCCTCCGTGACTTCGGAGAAAGACGCTTCCAGGCAGATAAACGGTGGTGAAGGAGTGTTAATTTGAGGTCGGCCTTACAAAACTACATCTAGAAGCTTTGTTTAAAAGCAAACCAAAACATGCTGGTATCCATGTAACAGGGAAAAAATGCTGCTGGATGTTGCATTGATGCAGCCTGCCTGCTGAAAGTGCTGCTCTTTGAAAACCATGTTCCTCTGCAACCAGATTTAGCGCTGTCATGACTTCGAGAAATGTAAAAAATGGGACAAAGGAGGCCAGGCTACGCTGACCATCCTCACACTCGTCAGTCTGTCAAACCTACATGCACCTACCTGCAGAGCAAGCAGATGCCACACCAGCCGTCTTCATTTCAAGGTCAATTGTTAATAGGATGTTTATTAGTCATTAATTCTGGCAGGAGAATTCACTGTAAGTCATAGAATTGTGCTTTTAAAAGCCCATTTTTTTCTTTCAAAATAAAAAAAAAGAAAAAGAAAGAGTTGAGCTATTTAGGTATGCCTGATGATTATTAGTCTGGAAGTAAGCAAATTGGTGATGTGATTTGCAATACCTCTGAGGCTTAAAGGTGCTCACAATACTGGCAGCTTGCAATTTCCCTTAGAGACAGATTCTTTGAGGGATTTCTAGCATGCCTGCTTTCTCTTCCCTCTTCCTGACCTGTGCGTCAAGTAGTTGTGAGAAAAAGAAACACCATTATTACAGTAGCTACAGCTTGAGAGGCTGGATGAATTTCTGGCTCCACTGAAGATGGAAACACATTCCCATGGAATCCAATGGGCCTGGGATCACTCATTGGAGTGAAATAAGAATGAATGTGTACAATATGCCAGCAGCCTAGAACTTCTGGCACACAGAAGGCAGACCCAGCCTTTTTTAACAAGTTGTTTTCATGTATGCATGTGTGTAAGACAGAACTGTGATAATTTCAAACAGACTTTTTAAGGTCTGAAAGAACCTAAGACCATCCTCAATCTCTGAAACTCATCCAGGATACCCCAGCACTGATATCAAAAGCCATTGCAGAGTTAAATAAGAAAACTGCAGGTAGTGAACTAGCATATCACCTCCCTTGGTAACTTGTTCAAACTCACAGTTAAGAGTGTGTGCCTCAAGTCCATTTTATCTATTCGTTGATGTCAAAAGATTGTACTGGCAAGTAGCACTTTTCTCAGCACTTGCTTGAGTATTCCTATACGGGCACCATTAAAGCTGCTGTAGGTTGCAAAGAATTAGGATTAATGTGAAACACCCTATGCCATTTATTTCAGAGGCAGAATGCACATTATTTTAGAGGCTGTCAGAACCACCACCCAAAGGAATAAAACATTTTACAGGAATAAATTGTTGTAAGAATCACTAAAATGGGTTGTGAAATGAACGGTGAGACAACCTTTCAAACATGTGTTTTACTCTGGTGTTCCCAGGATTTGATTTAAATTATTTTTCAGAAGTTATAGTGTCTCTCTGCCTATTTGTACACTTAACATGTTTGGTGATGTTCTGATACTCAAACCTAGGAAAAAAAAAAAGAATTATGCTTCTGCTATTAATCAGAACATGGATTCCTTTGCCACAATGTTGATGGGGTCATTAGTGGCACTTTTAAATACTTGCAGTTTCAATCTGCTGTTGTTTATTATAACTCACCTACGTTGCCATACCAGTTTTTGAAAGACCGAATACTTAAAATTGTCTAGTAGTAACAGAAAATCTTATGCTTTTATTTACTCCTGTTCAAAAGTGGTTTTTCATTCTTAATCAGTCAACATTACTTGTTGATCCAGAAATCTTCAGGAATTGATTGCTTGATTGCATGAAAATCACTAGGAACGAAATCACTAGGAACAAGGCTTTTCAGCTTGTGTTTTTGCTAATAACGCATTAACAGGAATGGCACAAGAATCTGAGCACACACAGCAGTTAACAGATTCTAGCTTCTGTCACTGAGGGTGTCTGTCACTGAAAATTTAAAAAAGAAGAAAAGAGCATTGTAATCCACACAGCATGGGAATTGTCTTTGCATTCTCAGTTTTGTTTCTTAAAAAGGAATGTATGGCATTTTATGTACTTATTTTTATTTCTGAAAATGATACATTTACACATGTGTAGAAAATAACTATTGTGCATATCATCAACTATCCTAATATTAGAGAAAATAATATGTGCGACACTTTATTCCAAGAAGTGTAAGGGATGTTATAATTTCCAATTTCATATGTCACTTTCAAGACCAATTAAGTTTATCTGAAAAATAAGTTCAAAGTTGAGGCAAATGGCACAGTGATTCACATCCAGGTATGTTACAATGCAGGGTGCAACACTGCAGATAGTGTTCAGTTCCCCAGGAGCTGGACTGCACTTCGGTAATGGTATCATAGTTGCACATCAGTGAAGTTTAAAAAAACCACAGAACCAGGAATTTTTGATCAGAACTCTACTGTATCTACATGCCTCACAAATTAGATCTCTCACTCTGTCTTTGTGTAACACCACTTCTCTCAGTCCTTGGCTTTTCATGATTAACAGGTGTCCTGGTTTGAGCAAAACTGTACAACTCTAGTCAGTGATTTTACTTCTCACCTCAGTCTCTTCTAAAAGGCTGCACTTTCTGAAGTTAGCAGCATGTTTTTGTAGACAATGTCTCCTACTAGCAGTGATAACGCCTGAAGTTTACAGTTACTGCCAGGGATTGATATTGATGGTTCTTCCTTGTATATGCTCCTATAGAAACCAAGGTCACTGCTGGACTTTAAGTGCCATGTTGGCGGTGCCAGAAGAGAAAAGGGTCACAGGGAAGTAAAAAGTTGCACCTCTGGGAAGGAACAGGCAGGACCGGTGACCCAAATCTGATCAAGAGAAGTATTTCATTCCTTATATAGTGCATCCAGTATAAAGCTGAGGGACATGGGATTAAGCTCTGTTCTTCAATGGCCAATGTCTGAGGAGGACTCTGTCCATTCTTCTGCCCTCAATCCTGATCCTGAGTTCCCAAATCCAGCTCCTGTATCTAGTTCCCCTGAGCCTGGGACTTCCATGGTGCCTTCCCACCCTGCAGCATCAGTGGGGAATGCTGTCAGAGTGAGGATTTGTGTTGATACCAGTTTTGTATATATTTATATGTATTTGATTATTTTCATTATTTCCTATTAGTATTATTACCGTCTCATTAAAGCTTAAGAGAAATTTTTGTCACACAGATCATAATACACTGAAGTGGTTAATAACCTGTGTCAGGGAAACTCACCATACTGAAATACAACATTGTGTTGTGTAGTCCCAAAGCATTACAAAGGAGTTTTTATCTTTTCCTTTAAGCTTTGTATGACTTAAGAAGGATTGCGACCTGCATAAGAAAACCTGAATTGCTTCAGTCTATGATGTCTACAGTTCTGTTCTTTTTCTTTCACATAAAGGTCTTTGAACTCTTGGAAAGACATCTGTTGCACAGATGAGACCTTTTGGCTTATAATCAGGAGGAAAATCAAGTGTTTGTTGCAGTGGTCATTCAGATTGCTATTCAGAAGCAATGCATCATCTAGAGCAGCAGTTCCTGAAGTGATCTGGAAGACCAAGCTAAACGTTTATGGAGCTCTACATCTAAGCGGGGTAATTCCTTCTGTGGCTATGGAACAGCACTGCAGCTGTTCCTTAGTCATATAATCTAGAAAGTGAGATTGATCCCTCGGTACACAACAGGTTTTGAACAGGAGCCTGCTGCTTGCACAGTGATTCACAAAAAAAAGCTTGGGAACAAATTGTATCTAACATAGGTCATGTAGCGAAACATCAGCAGACTACAAAATGCAGTCACCAGTGAGTGGAACAAGGGCACCATATACTCATGCCACACCGAATACCGTAGCAACTACTAAACAGCATGTGGACTGCTAAGAAAAGAAAATAAACTGCACTTAATTGCTGTGTGAGACATTAAACCACAAAGCACAGAAAGGACTCTTGGAAGAAATCACTTTGATCCACTTCTGGTGGGAGGTTAGTACACTGTGCATTTGTTATAAATAAAATATAAAATACTGACATTTCTCTCTGCAAGAAAAACATTTTAGAATGTTTCAATTTCTTTCAGCTTGTGGTATTTATGTATGAAAACTAAAATGCTGGCTAATCTTCTCTGTACTGACAGTATTTTCTGTTTAGTTTTCTGTTTAGAATCCTTCTCTTCTTTGAGGTTTCCTGTTTCTGAGCTGAAGAGCTCTTAATGCATTCTAGTTCCCAAGAGCTGCTGGGATTATTAGTTCTGTTACCAAAGTGGGTTTGAAGGAAAGATATTTTTGTCTGCTTTAGTGCCGTATACTGATTTTTGCAATCGGAACAGGTAACTCAAACCTACTTTTCTGGTTTCAATTTATTTCTTTTTAGTGCTTAAATTGGGTTTGCCTGGCTGGATTTCAGTGGCGGGGGGGGCTGTAGGGGTGACTTCTGCAAAAAGCTGCGGGAAGTTTCCTCCGAGTCTGACAGAGCCAATGCCAGCCGGCTCCAAAGATGGACCCGCCCTTGGCCAAGGCTGAGCCTGTCAGTGATGATAGGATAGGAACGCCTCTGTGAAAACATATTTAAGAAATGGGGAAAAAAGAACTGTGCCACACAACAACTGGCAGAGAGACAGAGGAGTGAGAACATGTGAATACACTAATGTCCGTGAAGAACGAGGGGGGAAGATGTGCTCCAGGCACCAGAACAGAGAGTCCCTCAGACCATGGTGAAGACCACAGTGAAGCAGGCGGTCCCCCTGCAGCCCATGGGTGTGATGCGGTGTAGATGTACCCATGGAGGATCCCACGCCAGAGCAGGTGGATGCCTCAAGGGGGCTGTGACCCCATGGGAAGCCCACACTGGAGCAAGTTGGCTGGTGGGATTTTTGTGTCGCTGCGGGGGACTTACGCCGCAGCAGTTTTCCCCTGAAGGACTGCACCCTAGACTCCTGTTGGGGCAGATTTTCCCACATGAGGGGACTCACATTGGGCAGTTTGTGATGAATTGCCCCTCGTGAGGGGACTCATGTTGGAGAAGAGCATGTGAAGATTGTCTCCCATGAGAGGGAGCCCACAATGGCCCAGGGGCAGATTGAAGAGTCCTCCTCTGGAGGAAGAAGCAGCAGTGGAATGGAACTGGCCACAACCCCCATTCCCTGTCCCCCTGAATCGCTCAGGGAGAGAAGGTGGATAAACTGGGATTGATATTTTGCCTGGGAGGAAGGGAGGGATGGGGAGAGGGTGTTTTCTTTTAAGTACTGTTTTTTCTTACTTCTCACTATCTTCTCTGATTTATTCTTTAATAAATTTAACTAGTTTCCCCCAAATCGAGTCTGTTTTGCTGGGACGGTAGATGCAGGTGATCTCCCTGTCCTTACCTCAACTCATAGGCCCTTCATTATATTATCTCCCCATTCTAGCTGAAGAAGGGGGAGTGATAGAGAAGCTGTGGTGGACACCTGGCCACCAGCCAGGGTCAAGCGACTACATACATGTATATATAAAAATAGTTTTCATGTGGAATTATTCTGTGAGAAGATACAGAGCAAAGACACTGGGACTCCTGTACTTTTTCCTAAATGTTACTAATTAATGTTGATCATCTACTTTTAATAAGGAAAAGTACAAGAGTAAGTATGTGTAGGTAGTACTCCCTCACCATCTACAATCTACATCCTTAACAAAAAAATGCTGCCAAATTTACGTAATAACAGGCACTTAGAGTAAGCACATATGTGGTCATCTCATAGAGAGAAAGCTGGAGAACCATTTAAATAAAGCTCTGGATTTTCTCCTGAAGTTCAAAGAGTAACAAAGTTTTTCTCCACAAATTTTAATTCTTCTCAATGTGTATTCAAGAGACCAAATCTCAGCTGATAGTGGGACTGTGTATCCACGAACAAATATCCCAAGGACTGCCTTCTGGTACACAGGCTAGCTTATAAAGAACAGTTTGTGTCCACATTATTTACCTCTTGACTTCCAGAACATATACAACGCTGGTCATATACAACGTGCCCACCAGAAATGATGCCTTGCCACCTCCTGAATTGTGCGCAGGCCAAAATCCATGCCAGCAACTGTTCTATCAAATAACTGTGCAGATCACTGAGCTACAGTGCCCCTGAAAATCTCTTGGCACTACTGAGTCTAGTGACATAGTTGTAGTGTAACTGGCTTAATGTTAAGCTTTTAAGGTACTTATATGAGTCTCTCTTTAGTCAAAAACGTGATTCATTCAACCTTTTTTAAACCAGCTGTTCAGGACGGATAAACTCCTAAACGAGTTTTTGTCTCTCTAGGTATTTTGGCATCAAGTCAAGTTTTCTGACTAGAACTCAGTGAGATGCCACCTGACATGCCATAGCATTACAGCAGTTGCAGGAAATGCAAAGCAAAGACAAGAAAAATGTGTAGAATTTTATGATATTTAGCCTTGGGAGCATAGGAAGTATGATGCTAGCAAAGCTAAAGCATAGTGTCCGCAAATAAGAACAAACATTTAACATGCTGTCCTGATGTGAGCTAAATGAAGCCAATCCTGTTCAGTGATTTTTACTTTCCAGTTTAGTTTCTTCTAAAAGGCTGCACTTTCTGAAGTTCACAGCATGTTTTGGCAGACAGTGTGTGCTGCTGGCAGTGATAACACCTGATGTTTACAGTCACTGCCTGGACTGGAATGCAGAAAGGCTCTTGCTGATACTTATTCCTATAGTGACCAAGGCCACTGCTGGCTCTTGTGTGCCACGCTGGGGGTGCTGGGTAGTAAGAGGGTGTTGTGTTAAAAGGAGGCAACAATTTCTGTTGCAAAAAAGGGGCAAATCAGTTTGGCAGAAGCTAAACCCCCTTGCATTCCAGCTTGTCCTCAAATATCAGAGGTGCTGGGGCTGGCTGGTCTTAGGTTCTGAGTGATGCCCAATACATCATTACTAAAGCAACGCACGAATATGGCTTCCATCTGGTGGCACCACTGGATTCACAAGGCCATCCTTCATAAGGGTTGCGATATACTCACATGGCCAAACTCATTGTGTCAGTGTCAACAGGGACTCACACGGCCAGATCGGAATCAAATATAGTTTATTGAAGCAATAGATACACAAATTCGTTTTGATTGCCGGTGATAGTGACTGTCTGCAAAGCACGTGCAAAAGTTACAGATGTGTTAGATTATGAGTATCTCTGTAAAGATTTCCTAAGTATCCCGGGGCAGCACTTGGTGAGATCAAGTGTTCGGACCTTACCCAAAGGGGTCCTCATGGAGCGGAAGAGAGGCTCAGCCTCTTGACTGATCCTGGGAGTCAGAGGTGGTTCGTGGTGGTATTTCCCCTGACAACAGTGGTATCTTCCCAAAAGTTCCCCCTCTCTTGGGCCATTTTTATATTATTTGTTACCTTTCAGGTGGAGTGTGAGTGACTCTAGTCATGCATATCTTTATTGTGATTGGTGTAAATTTTCCTCGCTTCGCATTTGAAGGTGTAGACTAGAAAAATTCAGTGTGCAAGCTCAGAGAGGGATGGTCGCACATCAGAGTCGAGTAGCTTTTGGGATGGAGGTGTGTTTTGGTATTATAATGAGATTATAATGAGTATAGTTCACCCAAAGGATGGCATCCATCAAAAGGTGACAGACTCTTGGCCCAGGATAGTAAATGTGCAGTTAAATGGCTCCTTGACATCTCCAGGTTCCTTTGTGTTCACATAGCTTGACCATGGTATCTCCACTCCATTCCACACTCCGTGAGATTTTCTCTTAGAGTCAGAAATATCAAGCTGCCTTAATGCTACCAACCTTAAGGTTATTTTAGAAACCTTTGTGAGAACTCCTGTCGTGGTTCAAGCCTACTGAAACAAAGAACTACGCCGTTGGTCGCCCCCCGCTACTGGTAGTGAGGAGGAGAGCCTGCAAGGAGCAGGAGGCAGAGTTGAGACAAAACCAGTTTGGTTTAATGATGAAACGTAAACGGTAATGATAACAGCGAAATAACAGTAGTGTTTAACCAGATATAACACAAGTAATACATACCGTGGACTTCTCACCACCTGGAACGCAGCAGCGCTGCAGAGAAAAAGAGAGAAAAAGAGAGAAAAAAAGAGAAAAAGAGAGAAAAAGAGAGAAAAAGAGAGAAAAAGAGAGAAAAAGAGAGAAAAAGAGAGAAAAAGAGAGAAAAAGGAGAAAAAGAGAAAAAAAGAGAGAAAAAGAGAGCCCCCCGCCCCGGCCAGCTCCCTCTATACACCCCGAGCATGAGTCATGATGGTATCAAATATCCCCTTGGCCAGTGGCTGGTGTGGTTCAGCTACCTTGGCTAGCCCAGGTCCCAGTGAAAATTAACCCTATCCTAGCTGAACCCAGTACAACTCCTTACGTACCAGGTGCACACTGTCCTGGAAACTTTCTCCATGTTCCAATGTGTGAACAACACTATGTAAGTAATTAAGTAATTTTAGACAATTATTGCACCAACAGTGTGAGAAAGGTTATTTTGTGAGAGTCAAGCGCTCTTGCAATGTTTTAGCCAAGATGGTTGCCTTGTGGCTAGACCTAAAGTTTAGGCAAAGGTGTCTTAATCCCACATAATCCACCCTGTGACTATAGTCACTTAAACTTCACCAAATTTTCAGGTAAATTGGACACTCTCACGATGAGGATCATCAAGAATGTGCACATTTTGTGGGGGTATCAAATGGATCAAATGTTCCATCATAATGCAAATCTTAACATACAAAGCAATTATCAAGATAAAACACAATATAGTAAGGGTTAAGAAAACGACAACATGATGAAAATCAAATACAAAAGGGGAACACAAAAAGTGTGGAAGCAGGGACTGGTAACCTGGTATAATTAAAAGGAAGTTGCTCATGTAATCAGAGACCAGGTTAGAAAAGCTAAGGCCCTGACTGAGTCAAATCTGGCCAGGGATATCAGAAATAACAGAAAAGGATTTTACAGGTATGTAAGAGAAAAAAGAAAAATGAGAGAAAATGCAGGGTCTCTCCAGAAGGATACAAGTGACCTGGTTACTGAGGACATGGAGAAGGCTGAAATATTCAACAACTTTTTTGCCTCAGTCTTCACTGGCAACCACTCGAACCACACCACTCAATTCACAGAGGGCATTGGCTGGGTCTGGGAGAGTGAAGAACCACCCAAGGTAGGAGAAGATCAGGTCTGGGAACACCTGGAAAACCTGAAGGTGCACAAGTCCATGGGACCTGATGAGATGCATCCACAGGTCCTGAAGGAACTGGTGACTGAAGTTGCTGGGCCACTGGCCATCGTATT
>NW_009722460.1:0-1757 GCF_000703405.1 Apaloderma vittatum
GGTTTTCCCCTGTCTTCTAAACCAAGACAAATGGGACCTTGGAGACTGTATTTCAGGGTTTGAAGGCTTCGGTACTGGAGGAGCCTTAAACTAGGTGGTTTTGTAATTTGAGATTTTGATTGTTCTAGAGCTGCATGAGTCCAATAAAGTGTTGTGGATAAAACGAATTTAGCTGACAGATCTGCAACGTGTGCCATATATTTTTATTATTTCTTTACAAAGATAAATCCAAATGCTGAAATCTTTATTCATTTGTGTCTGTACACTTACCCTGACTAAACTCCCGTTGGCTTTAACCTGTCTCTGATTCTTCAAAATCAGTAAAAATGTGTCTCCACAAAGACTTTAGGATGTGATCCACTTTGATTCGGCCTCACAGGCCAGCATCACTCAGGCTTCCATCATAACGCTTGTCGCAGTGACGTGGCAGCTGCATGAGCAATACAGCGTTTTTGGGAGGACATTTGCCCTGTTTTTTTAGCTCTCACATCAACATTGTCAAAAGTTCCTGTTGTAACAGTTTCAGCCACTGTTGGCCTTTGCAGCTATTACTACATGAAGGTTCTTTTAAAATTTCTGGATGTGTTGCAGGTTGTGTTTCCGGGTCACGCTGGCTGCGTCACACTGGTTACGATCCTGTTCCCTTTTTAGTCCATGCTTATATCTAGTTTTCAGGGACTATTCTGAATTTCGCATATTTGAGTGCGCATTTTGATCAGTGTTTCAGTGAGTTCCGAATAATTTGTTTCTGTATTTCCTAGCAAATGCTACGAGTGTCTCCCGTCGGTCACGTGTGGAAGCAGTGTTTGACATTCCGTGACCGTCCTTGCACCGTGGTTTTCAGGATGTCATTTCTGAGCAAAAATTTCACAGGGATATTCCCAGCACAGTCAAATGCAAACCTGTGTACCTTCAGTATTTTAAAATAGTTCATGTAACTTGCCTTTTCTCTTTGCTGGAGCTGACTCTGTTAAAATGATAGACTGTTGATTCTGAGCTCCAGTTGTCTGGGTAAGTAAATCTCCTCCCTTGGGTTCCTGCAGCTTGGTGCTGCACTTGAACCCTTTCTTACTGTTGGTGAGAATCTCTTTTTCTTCTCTTGTGGTCGTATAAGATTGTTGGATGTAGTGGAATTCTTACTTGTTTTCATTGCTCTCAGCCAAGAGTAGGATTTGGATCTTGATTTCAAATAGGTTTGGTGGTGTTATTTTTCTTTCCATAAGACCAAATTACAATTGGACCACTTTCATTATAGGTGATCAAAAACTGCAAACACAATTTTCAGGTTAACATGCATTACAGGCTAAAGTATTCAGTGGCAGCCTTTGCCAAGAGCTGTCCAGAACCTAATTATTCATCATTAAAGTGCAGCCTGCAGACACAAAACCAGACCAGCGGTCTGCTGTACAACGTTGCCATACATGCACCTAATAAACCAGAGGGCTGGATTCACAGGGGACTTAGGTCTCCGTTTCTGCTTCCCGTTCTTCACGCTACACACCCAGCAGAGACAAGATCTTCCCTGTTCTTTTTCTCCTTGTATTCAGTTTTAGAAATGCCTGAGCTGTTTCCCTTGGAAAAACAGAGAGCAGAGGTCTGTCTGGCCCAGTACTCTGTCTTCCCAAGAGGCCAACCATCGATGTCTAAAGGAGAGCACGTGAGCAGTGCAAGTCTCCTTCTGGCAGGGTCCTGGGCGTGCTCACAGGCCTCCATGACTGGGGCTGGACTCCTCTGGGACCCTCCCCTCCCGATTCTCT
>NW_009722460.1:1775-2517 GCF_000703405.1 Apaloderma vittatum
GCCTCATCTCACCTTGGGGCCTCCAGCCCCTGCCTGAGCCGTGCTGGAGCTGTGCCCGTCCCGCCCCTGCCTGCTGGCTGGGCCTGGGCCCTGCCCTGCAGAGACTTCTCTCCTGGATGGCCCCTCAGCCCTGGACTGGGCTTGTCCCGCACAGCTCTGGCCGGGACCTGGTGGGACCGTTCTCTTCTGGTCTCGGTGCTCACGAGTCACAGACGGATGAGACTGTTCTTTGCCTGCAGTGACAGGGGCTTTTCACCTCCAAACACACCTTCCAGGACACGTAACAAAAAAGTCACCAGTGGCAAGAGGATTTTGTTTTACTTTACTTTATTTTGCTGTTGCTTGGCTTTGACTTTTTCCTTTTGGGCTTTTACTCTTTGGGCTTTTGCTCTTTGGACTTTTGCTCTTTGGGCTTTTCCTATTTAGGCTTTTCCCTGTGAGCTTTTGGCCTTTGAGCTTTTGACCTGGGAGCTTTTGGCGTTTAAACTTTTGCGGTTTGAGCTTTTGCCATTTGAGCTTTTGTCATTTGAGCTTTTGCCGTCTGACCTTTTGCCGTTTGGGCTTTTGCTCGTTGGGCTATTTCTCGTTGGGCTTTTGCTCTATGGACTTTTTCTGTTTAGGCTTTTTCCGTTTAGGCTTTCTCCCTTTAGGTTTTTCCCTTTAGGGTTTTCCCTTTGAGCTTCTGGCCTGAGAGCTTTTGGCCTGTTGAGATTTTGCCCTTTGAGCTTTTGCCATTTGAGCT
>NW_009722461.1:0-1489 GCF_000703405.1 Apaloderma vittatum
GAAGCAGTTCTATGATTGTATGAAGAGTGGCTGAAAAGCTGTCCAGTGGAAAAGGACCTATGGTACTGGTGGACAGCTGGCTGAGCATGAGCCAGCAGTGTGCCCAGGTGGCCAAGAAGGCCAGTGGCATCCTGGCCTGTGTCAGAGACAATGTGGCCAGCAGGACCACGGAAGTGGTCATGTTCCTGCACTGGTGAGGCCCCAGCTTGAGTACTGTGTTCAGTTTTGGGCCTTTCATTACAGAAGGGACATCAAGATGTTGGAGCTTGCCCAGAGAAGGGCAATGAAACTGGTGAAGGAACTGGGGAACAAGTCTTATGAGGAGCATCTGGGAGAACTGGGGTTGTTTAGGCTAGAGAAGAGGAGGCTGAGGGGAGACCTTATCACTCCACAACTACCTGAAATAAGGCTGTAGTGAGGTGGGTGTCAGCCTCTTCTCACAAGTAGTAAGTTTCAGGACAAGAGGAAATGGTCTCAGGTTGCACCAAAGGAGATTTAGAATGGATATCAGGAAAAATTTCTCCACTGAAAGGGTTGTCAGATCACCATCCCTGGAGGTATTTAAAAGATTTAAGTGTGGTGCTCAGTGACATGGTTTAGTGGTGGACCTAGCATTGCCAGGTTAACGGTTGGACTCGGTGACCTTAAAGGTCTTTTCCAACCTAAATGATTGTCTTCTGGACACACAAGAGTTTGACAATCACAGCATTGTTTATTGAAACTTGCTTCGAGCCTCAATACATGCATATATGCATAAATGTATATGTGTAATATGATGTATATACATATATATATGATGTATATGTGTATATATGTATATATTATCCCTTTCAGTCCCAGCTCTTACGTGACTGTGTCTTTTTTTAATCTGTCGATGTCACGCCGGTGCACTTTGGCAGTGCTTCGAAATCAGATTGCTGACATCATCTTGGGTGTCATTCTTGACATTTGGTCACTTTTGACAACCAAGCACTTCTTTACTGGGTTGGTGACGCTGGGGCTTTTTGTTTTATTTCTTTTTAGGGTGAGTTCAGTACATTTGTTAATGAGAGTTCTGGAAATTAAACTAGTTCCTGTTCAGCAAGAGGTGTGTACTTCAATGGCACAGTGCATGCAGAATACTTAAACCTGTAAAATCCAGGTGTTAGTGTGTTGGCTCAGCTGTTCCTTCTGTGCTGCCCAGGCTGGTGAAGCTATTGTACTCTGGGACTAGAATTCAGTGAGGACAAATCTGACCTCTGTCTATAATCCAGCACTTGTTGGAGAAGCTTTTCTTATGGCTCTTCTGCATCTGCAAGCACACTGGTGTAAGTGTGGCTGCAGGAAATAATCCAGTTAAATATTGTGCATTTGCCTGGTTTAGGGAATGAGTTCTGGATTTGCTTGGCCCACGGTGAAGATGTAGAGATCTTTAGGAATAGAGATGCACATTTCAGGCTTTTATATATATACAGGTGGATATATAAAAATATATAATATATTAAAAATA
>NW_009722462.1:0-5717 GCF_000703405.1 Apaloderma vittatum
GGAGTCTCCTGCTCTGGAGACTTCCAAAACCCACCTGGACACATTCCTGGGTCACCTACTCTCCTGCTGTGGCAAGGAGGTTGGTCTAGATATCTCAGAGATCCCTTCCAACCCCAAACATTCCATGATTCTGTGGTGTGGAACCTTGGTTGTGGCATCCACGCTGAAAGCCTTCTGCGGCTAACGCCTCCGATCTGGGCTGCTCTTGTCTTCTAAGTAGAAGAGTGGTTCAAAGGGAGCGTTTGTTCTCCTTGTAGGCAAGCTTAGGAGGTGTGGGATAGATGAATGGATGGTAGGGTGGATTGGAAATTGGCTGAAAGAGCTCAAAGGGTTGGGATTAGAGGCGCAGAGTCTAACTGGAGGTCTATAACAAGCGGTGTTCCCCGGGGTTTTCTACTGGGTCCGGCTGTCACATCCTGCCCAGGAGAGGGGGACAAGTAACTTAGATTCATAATTCCCCGGCGGAGCGGACAACAGTGAGACAAGTCTCAAGGTCCGTACACAAGCATTTATTAATTTCTCACGACGTATAGATTGGACTCACGATAATTGGTTTTAGTTACCTGACACATTAGGGCAGGCAATGGGCTACGACTTAATGAAAACAGCTTCTAACAGGCAGCGTCATACTTCATGATTACAAGATAGAAACTAAGTATAAACTAAGCAAGCAGTATCATAGGTCTTGCATTATTTAGTGGGAAAGGGGAAAGGGAAAGAAAGGGGACGGGTGTGGAAGAGAGGGGGGGAAGGAGAGACAAAGATCATTGTCCTGGAGGTTTCTATGTTGGTCCCGCCAACGAAGGTCCGAGGATACCGTTATCTTTATTTCTCCTCCTGCTCTACTTCTTGTTGTCCTCACCTCTCTCTACATGCTGCTTCTCTTCTTCTTATGTCTAACTTTTTGCTTTATCCCACCTCAGTTTATACACACTTTTTCGATATATGGACGTACAGTAGGGCCGGTAGGGAAACAGGACATTTCATTGTCTATGACCATGTGCAATTGACTTATCTCCGCGGGAGAGACGCTACGAGGCAAGGCCATCCGGCCTTCACAAGACTCCTTCTCTCATGTGTAATTGGGCCAAGGCTGTTTGAGGCATCTCTTTCCTTCTTAGCCTCACCAGGTCCCTCTACCACGTTCCATTTGGCACTTACCAGTTTGTCACACAGGGCCAGAAACCAGCCTCCACTTTGACCAAGGTGGAAGTTTGTAAAATACCGAGAAATGTTTAAGGTGAACATTCACACATCTGTCCGCTACACCGGTCCTGTTCCGTATATTTATCGATGACCCGGATAAAGGGACGGAGTGTGTCCTCAGCAAGTTTTGCTGGTGACACAAAACTGGGAGGAGTGGCCGACATGCCCAGAGGGCCGTGCTGCCGTCCAGCGTGACCTGGACAGGCTGGAGAGCTGAGTGGGGAGAACCCTCATGAAATTCAACGAGGGCAAGTGTCGAGTGCTGCGTCTGAGGAATAACAACCCCATAGATCAGGACAGGTTGGGGGCTGAGCTGCTGGAGAGCAGCTCTGGGGAACAGGACATGGAAGTCCTGGTGAACAACAGGCTGACCATGAGCCAGCCCTCTTGGCCAAGAAGGCCAACGATGTCCTGGGGGGCATCAAGAGCGTGGCGAGCAGGTCAAAGGAGGTCATCTTCCCTCTCTACTCTGCACTAGTGAGGCCTCACCTGGAGTCCTGTGTCCAGTTCTGGGCTCTCCACTTCAAGAAGGACAAGGAGCTGCTGGAGAGAGTCCAGCGAGGGCCACTGAGATGACTGGGAGCATCTCCCACATGAGGAAAGGCTGAGATTGCTGGGGCTGTTTAGCCTCGAGAAGAGGAGGCTGAGGAGGGATCTCAGCAGTGTTTATAAATGCTTAAAGGGTGGGTGCAAGGAGGATGGGCCAATCTTTTGTTCAGCGGTGCTCAGTGACAGGATGAGAGGTAACGGACACAAACTTGAACATAGGAAGTTCCGTCTAAACATGAGGAGGAACCTCTTTACTTTGAGGGTGACAGAGCCCTGGCCCAGGCTGCCCAGGGAGGTGGTGGAGTCTCCTTCTCTAGAGACTTTCAAACCCCACCTGGACGTGTTCCTGTGCAACCTGCTCTGGGTGAACGTGCTCTGGCAGGGCAGTTGGGCTAGATGATCTCCAGAGGTCCCTTCCAACCCGGAACATTCTGTGATTCTGTGAAATTATGGGGCTGTAAATAACACCCTCTTCTGTAAATCGTGATCTGCTGGTGGAATTGCTTCCTTCTGCAGCCTGTTCACACCTGTGACCACATTCAGGCTTTTTGGTCCTGTTGACCAAACTGCTGGAAATCCCATCCTATGCTGGGTTTCAGAAATCTGAGGGATGGTGTCGAGGGTTAGGGCTGGGCCAGCCCACTAAATACTGACACTCTCTAATCCCTCTCCCTCTCCGAAAGGGAAGGCTGAGACTTAGGGACTGGAAAAGAAAACCAGCTTTAATAAGCAATAATAATACTAATAAGGAAATTATGAACGTAATGAAATATGTACAAAACATATTGAACCCAACAATAGGGATCAGATGGGGTTCTCCTACGAGGCCGGCTGTTAGAGCAGGAAGCCTTAACCCTCGTGATCCCTCAGCTTTACTCTGAATGTGACATACATGGAATGAAATACTCCTGTCGGTCACCTGTCCTGCCTGTTCCTCACCGGAGGAGCAACTTTTTTACTTCCTTGCTACCCCTTTTACTCTGCAGTAACTACAAACATCAGGCGTTACCACTCTCTACAGTAACTACAAACATCAGGCGTTAACCACTTGTAGTAGCAGACACTGTCTGCAAAAACACAGTTAACTTCAGAAAGTGCCGCCTCGTGGAAGAAACTGAGCTGAAAAGTAAAATCTCTGAACAGAATTGGTTCTGTTTAGCCCAAACTAGGACAGATAGAAATCCATTTCAAGACCACTTGAATTCCAGGGATTCCCAAATGGTTCCAGGTACCGAGAGTCACTTACAGAATCAGTGGGTGGTTTGGTTGGAAAGGACATTTGAAGGTCATCAAGTCCAGCCCCCTGCCACGAGCAGGGACACCCTACCTTTGCTCAAAGCCCCCTCCAACGTGACCTTGAATGTTTCCAGAGATGGGGCTTCTACCACCTCCCCAGGCAACCTGTGCCAATGTTTCACCACCCACGTCGTAATTTCTTTCTTATATCTAGTCTGAACCCACCCTCGTGACGCTACAGTCCCTGCTAAAAAGTCTGTCCCCACTTTTCTTCAAGTATTGAAAAGCTGCAAGAAGGTCTCCCCGGAGCCTTCTCCAGGCTGAAAAATCCCTCCTCCCTCAATTCTTTCCATGGGTGACCTTGTCTCATCAGGTCCAGTATCTTAATTCGAGGTGATCTGCTTCTAAAAGGGAGAATAATAGCACTGAAGAACCCATTTGCGTTTGACTCTCCTCTTGGAGTGCTGAGCTCCAAGCAGGAATTTGAAGCTAACTCCGACAATGAAGTAATTGGCTCGGAGGCAGGTGATGTTTTGAGTTGCTAATGAAATACATTGTGGAGCTGCAGGTGGTAGAGCTGGAATATTATTGTCTGCCTCGGGAGCAATCTGAATTATTATTCATCACATTCAAAGAGCTGCAGTGGAAGGTAGCTGCTGTTAACCGTGTCGGCGATGGATGCGTCTGGGCGTGGAGCTCAGCGTAGCACATCTGAGAAGTTCTGCTCGGGAGAACTTACAGCTTGAATAGAAAGGGTCAAGAAAGTGGAGATAAACCACGCAAAATGATTAACGCGGTTGTCGTTACTGTGTTCCGTGGGATGCTTGCCTTGGTAAATCTACCTGGAGGAAGAAGAAACGATGGGAGAAAGGGATTAGTGTGGGCAGAGGAAGCCTAATCAAAGCAGCAGCCAGTTCTCTAGAGCCAAAGGCGAGGCTCCGGAGGCAATTCTTGTGGCTGGTCCAACTAGTTGGAGTTTCTGGGTGGTTTCTCTCGTCTCGGAAAGTTCTGGGATAGCGCACAGGACAGCACTGAGGGCACAGTGTGTGCTGGGAATAGAGCTGGTCCTTGTGGTCTTAACGATGTAGGAGGGTAAAGCCGTGGTTAGAGTTGAGGACACGCAGACCCGTGGGCTTTAAGCTTGTGCCAGTGTGTGCTGGCTGCGAAGCTGCTGAGGATTTTTTGCCCCAGTTCCATGGTCACAGCAGAAATCCAAAGTTTTTGGAAGCGAGCTCCCGACTACTTTATGTAGGAACTCAAACCTCTCTCTCTGTTTTTCCTTTTTAAACGGTCGACCTACAAACCTGGGCCACATCAGCTGAGTCAAAGACTCTGATTTTCGGTCTCCTAAATGAGCCCACTACAAGGTTCTGCTGCTAATTCATCTTCTGCCTTTGGTTTTTAACCCGAAAGACCTCAGCAGGTGTGTTTCCAACCTGAGCCGCTCTCTGAGGTACGATAGGAGGGTGGATGTCGTTGCTTTACGGGCGTGGAAATGAAGATGAGAGTGCCTGGAGCTCACCCAAGCCCCTGGTGAAGACTTGAGGTGATGCCTAGAGCGAGACCTGGACTCAGCTGCAAAACTCGACCCATTTCCAAATAATGGGGAGTCATCCTCGCTGTCACAGAGATTTTTACGATCTGAAAGCCGCAGTTTGGTGATAAAAACCTAATGTGAGCGAACACTTCCTGGAGAGAGGTTTATGAAACTGCTGCAACTGTGTTTTCCCAGTCTCTGTTTACCGGGACGGGTGTATTAGCAGAGCTTTTCTCCGCTCATACTTTCAAACGTCAGTTCTCCTGTAGATCTCTGGCGTGGATGTCTCGTATAAATAGACTTGGGCTCGTTGTTACTGGCGCTTCCAGTTCCCACGCTGATTGTTATCAAAGAAGATTAGTTCCCAGCCAAAATTGTTTTTTTTTTTTTCTTTCTTTCTTTCAAGGGATTTATCGGATCAAAACAAGTCTGTGGCTTTGCTGCAGTGCTGAAGCTGCCACGCTTATGCCCTTGGACTAGTAGTGACCTTTGGGGAGGGGACCGGATGACCTTTAAAGGTCCCTTCCAACCCAAAGCGTTCTGTGATTCCATGACCCGCTGAGCTGCTGGAAAATTGGATGGGATTGCAATTCTCTGACCTGCTGGGATGGGGTCGCGTTTGCCCTCCCCGCCTCTTCATTAAGGCTGGAACCAGGACCTGGTTCCCGTCTGGCAGCTTTGGGGTTGATCATCACCCACTGACGCTTCCATTTTGTATTCCTTGGCTTTAGACCGCCTTGAGCCGCTGGTAGCTTGATGGCATCAGCTTTTTTTTCCTTTGTTTTTGTTGGGTTTTTTTTTAACTGAGCGCTTGTCCACGTCTCGGCGCTGCTGGCACGACGTGATATGACCGGCTCCTCTGCTGATTGCCGTAGCCTCTTTGAGAGACGCTCTGCAGGCAGCTAAAACTGGAGTCGAGTTCATTTAAGGATGAAGTGGTTGCAAGAAACCTGTAATTGCCCTGCCAGACCAAAGGTGACGAAAGAAATCAGCACGGCGCAAACTCTTTGTAGAAATTCGAAGCCCTGAGAGTGTCAGGACCTGTTGGAACAGCAGGGGAGCGTGGTCAGAAGTTGCCACCAAGGAGACTTTCCTGCTTTTGGCAGGGCAATGCCTCAGTCGTTGGCTGTTTTCTTTGAATGCTGAACACAGCAGCACAGAATCACAGAATGGCTTAGATTGGAAGGGA
>NW_009722463.1:0-23223 GCF_000703405.1 Apaloderma vittatum
TGATTCTATGATTCTAAGTCACAAGAATGGCAACAGGATTTAGCCCTGAGGTCATGGTCTGCAAGTCCCTATGACTTAGGTTTCTACAAGGACTGTGTCTCATGATGGTCTTGCCTAGTAGCATATACTGAGTCAACAGACAACTTTAGAGGAATACCTGAACACACAACTAACAAACAGAAATCAGGATATTCCAGAACTAAGTCTGAACTGTTAACCTGAACAGTGGTATTTACTATAATATGCAGAACTTCATCCTACAGTTCTGACAATCTTCACTGTGTACTTGCCTGCAACTGTGTAAAACCTGTACTTCAGCACCTGACAAAAGGCTTCCTCTTCCCTTACAGGCTATTTCACACAGAATATTTTTTAACTTCATGAGAAAACACCCTTGAGTGAGAAAATAATGAAACAGATATTTAACAGTGTATTTAACAGAAGCCTTGCTGAGGATAGAGTTGGTTTCCGTCGGGACCTCAGCACTTTTTTTTAAACTGTGTAAGATGCAATATTTAGAGAACATGCAATGTATTTTAGCTAATGTCACCATAACATAAAAGCTGCATCTATAGCAAAAGGAGATGAGTAATATAATAAACTTAGGTATGTTAACAATTAACTTTTAAGAGATTTTTTTCCATAAAATAGAGTAAGACACCCTGATTCTATAGTTACTCATCATCCGTCATAACAGCCTAAAATGGATACTCTCACAAAGCAACTCTCTATTCTCTCTGCCTTTGTGTCAAGATAACACTGGCTTAACGTCAAGGAGAATCAGCTTCAAAATCTTTTAGGGTTGATGATTAAGAATAGAGTGGGATTTCCCCATCCTTCATTATTTCTAAACATGAAGGTCTAGTCACTTGTTTACTTTTATTTGCATTTGATCTTTTGATCAGTGGCAATGCTAATGATACAGCTGTGAGAGCCTGCAAATGAGAAATTCTTTTACCAGCTCTCTGTCTTACTTAGCTTAGAGATTCCATTAAAAAATAATAACAAGAAGTATGTTGCTCCAAAAGAACTAGCTTGGATAGAGGCCTCTTGGCCTGGGTGTTTCCTGTAGGAGAAGATTTCTGACTCCCATTGTGGGAGAAACTCCTACTTGTCCTGCCCCAAGGGTGAAAGATACTGCCAAGGAATTACAGCAATAAACCTCTGGGTCCCTGTCAAACTCCAACCATCTCAATGAGTTATTACTCCCTCAGGACTCAAGAGACCTCAGGGAGGTTGAAAAGTGCTGCTCCTTCTACAGATGACCCAACCCATAACCGCAACAAACAGGCAGAGGAGCATCTTTTGCCAAAGCTGGGGTTGGAAACTGTGGGAGCCCACTGAGCCCAGGGACTGGAAGGCTTCTCTGCCCCAGCCAGAGGCAAGGTGGTCCCTGTTGCAGCACTTGAACAACCATACAGGATCACAATCTGCTTTCTCCCCAGCTGCTGAGGCTCCTGGAGTGCTCCCAGCTGCTCGGACTGCTCACTTGCTGGCAAGCCTATGGGACAACGTGCTTCACCAACTGCAGCTGGAGTGTGGTGAAGGCTCACTGGGAAGCCTGGCAAAATGTCAGAAGCTCTTTACTAGGAGGGTGGTGAGATGTTGGAACAAGCTGCCCAGAGAAGCTGGGGATGCCTCATTCCTGGAAGTGTTCAAGGCCAGGTTGGATGAGGCTTTGAACAACCTGATCTGATGGGAGGTGTCCCTGCCTATAGCAGGGGGTTAGAACTAGCTGATCTTCCAGGTCCCTTCCAGCTCAAACCATTCTGTGATTCTATAAACCCATGCAGTCCTGTAGCACAGGTAGGGTGGTGGCTGACCCGGGCTGTTACACACATCCTCGTGTTTCACTAGAGTTGTCTGGTAGTGCAGGGAGCTGGCAGAGTGTCCTGGGAAGTCCCTGGGAAGGCAAGTTGGGCAGACCTCTGCTGCGGTGTGCCTCAACTGCTGCTGTGCAGGAGCAGAGCGGAAGGAGAACGGGTTTCATGTCTAAAACACCCAGCTGAGTGGGCAATGGCTCATCAGGACCCAGGCTTAGCTCCCAGACATAGACAATTCAAACTGAAAAACAGGACAAGAAAATACTATCTGAGCTGTTCCCATTGTGGCAGAGCGAGTAGGCCCAACTACTAAGTCACGTTCATGGCAGTACATAGTTGGGTCTAAGAGGGAAAACACCTTTCCTGTCCTCATGTGAAATGTTCTGGCACCTGCTGTCCTCTACTCTGTGCCTAGGCACTGATTCTCGCATGGGCAATCATCTTGGGGCAGCTTTTCACTGTGCTTTTCATTGTGCTCTGATGACAACAGTGTCTTCAATTTTCTAAAAGTAACTTATTTTACATCTTTTCATTTTCTTTACTTTTGTAAAGTATTCATTCAGGTGCTTCTTACAATAACTCATTTCTGAAGACAAAAACTATGTCCATTTGAAGCTGACCCTTCACTTGACCACAGGTCTACTATGCACACATGATAGATGGTGGCAGCAAGGTCCTGCTTGCATACTTGGAAAATAAAGGCAACATCAGCCTGAATAGTCACACAGGCAATTAAATATCTCTGCACACACTTATACAGACACATATGCATGCATAGAAGAGAGGCTACCTCTGATCTCAGGCAGGATCTGTGTCCCTGTTGCCATTCAGCCTCAGTGAGAACAGGATTTTTTTCCCTTCTCTCAAGAATTTGTAGACTCCTCCAACCTGTCCTCAAATGAATAGAAAGAAGTAACGCATATAGCAACCAAAGGAAAGTCTGAGCAAAACTATCTGTAACCACTTAAGATTCAAATACACCAGAAGTTCCTAAGTCATCTGATACTAATTTCTGAAGAACTCAAATACAACTTGTGCTATGCTACGTGCCAGAAACTATAAATACGATGCTTTCTCTTCCCAATCTCTTCTCTCGCTTTAGGCAGCTTGACAGCATTAGCTCAATATCTGCACTATTTCTCCTTCCTTCCCCTAACAGAACACAAGGAACCTGTGCTGCGACTTTTCTGCTGATTTATGCTCAAAGCTGGAGACGAAACTGCTGTATTAGAAAATCACACTAAACGGGAACTAGAAGCCAGCCCACACAGGCTTTACAGGAAGAGATCATAGAAAAAGGCAAGCACAAGAGAAAACTTAGAGCAGGGACAAATTAACAAATGGCAAAGTTCACTGGGAGGTAAGGTTTGCGTGCTAGCTTTTGTGTTTACACGGTCGCTTCTGTGGATGCAGATCTCTACTGATGTGCTCCTGGGGAGAGAGCAGCTGGGACTCCCTCGGTTCAAGCTGCCTGTCTGAAGGCAGGAATTTCAGATAATGTAGCAAGAAGAGAGCTTTTAGCATTATAAAAACGGTCAAAACAATCTGATGGGTAAAATAGGTAATCGCTAGAGATGAAGTTTTATCTTTAGGAGAAGTCACGTAGTTCGATATCATGAGCTTCTGAAATGCGCTATGCATTTTCATTTAAAGATAAAACCTGGAAGCCCATCAATTTATTAAGTTTCAGATCTATAATGAACAGGTGTTTAAATATCTCACTTACCAGGCTGGAATCCCCAGACCACTTCTCATGAGGCTACACCGGGATGGTTAACTCTGGGTGTCATACGGATCGGTTGGGTGTGGATATATAGAGGGAAGACCAGCTAGGGAACCACACCTGTAGGAAAGAATGAGGCTCTCAAGCTGCCTTAAGTCATGGTATGCCCCTAATACATATGGCTAAATACAGCTTAATATTCACAGAGTTGAAAATTAATTACTTTTCAGTCATACCAACAAAAAAAAAAAGAAAAGGGATACTTTGGTTTTAGGAACTTTTTTAAGGAACTTTCATGCCTATTCCAAGAATAGAATTCCAGCTAAAAAAAAATTATAGAATTCTAGTTCAGCTGAATGCTGAATGACTCAATTTTTTTTTTTGTGACAGGGATATTAAATAGGAATTCTTAATTTTCCTCTTCTCAGATAGGATTTGCAGGATTTAACATAAAAAAGTGGTGGCATTATCCATCAATTAGATGGGTAAATTAAAATGAGGTTCGATGAAGCTTTTTATTATGAAATTATAAAAGAAAATCTGAAGCAAATATTTGCAGATATAGGAAACTATACCTATGCTATCCTTGGGCTAGAACAGATTTTGGAAGTTCAATTTTTGAACCAAAACACGGTGTTTCTCCCATGTGGAGAAAACGTTAAAACAAATGCATGTTCATAACCTCGACCATTTTATTTATTTTCCTTTCAGGTTTTTTAACACTTCTGAAGATCTCTTAAAGTTTAAGTAATTTTTAACACAAAAATAGTTTCAAACCAGAATATTATGTATGATGTTTTGATAATATTGAAGCAAAGCATTGTGTTTTTACCTGCAGGAAAGACTGACATCTGACAGAAATGAACTGGTTTGGTATTTCTAAATATGCTCTAAAACTATTTGTGAAAAGTGACCTGAATTCAGATATAGCCCTGTGGCCCTGAAGTTCCAGTTTTTAGAATTTTTTTTATTCAGTACAAGTATTATAACAAATACTATTATATTTTATTAGTTATTGTATTCATTATGGCAGATATTAGACTCATATATTAAAAAAAAAACAACCCCTCAGCTAGTGCCACGAAGATTTTGGCACTCTTTAAGTAACTATCGGGGCAGGATGAACACCTAACAGGAGAATCTAGTTCGCAAGACTTCCAGCCCAAACTCTACAGATCAGAGATTTTTCAATCCGTTTCAGTTCAACATCTAAAACAAATAGGTCAAGATTTACGAGATCCACTAATCTACTTACTTTTTGAAACATATCCCTCTGTCATTTATCTTTTTAAGACCATTGGGGCTGTCTCTAGACTCTAGTGTATTTAACATGCCGCTATACTTGAGAACACCTCAGCAATACTTTCTTTGACAAGCCTTATTTCTTAATTTACTCCAGCACCAAAATTTCTCAGTCATTTCCCTTCTTGTTTATTTGAAGGAAAAACTTAAGAGTTAACCTTTTGTTTCCATTTCATTTGACATTTCTTTGCCATAGAACACCCCTACCAAAACCCTATTTGCCACAGCAAGTGTAAACCAGCAATCATGTGATTGGGAAAACTCAGATGAGGAAATTGAGATACATTTCACTCTGCTTGGGAAAAAGTGGCAACTGGTTCAAAGAAAGTAAAACCCAGAAGTGTTTGGGTCACCACGATGCAGGAAAGGAGAGAAGTTGAATGGCAAGAAGAGCTATGCACTCTAAATAGTTTGCAGGAAGTCCAACATGGTAGCAAGCAGCCCTGTTGCTGTCTTTTCTGCATCCCCATCTGGTGTCCTATAATGGTTTTAATGAAAGCTCTTACACATGGTTCTTAAAACAACCCATCTGTCTACTGGGGTGAATTAAAAGATGTAAATGCAGTGTAATATGCCAAAGAATATAATAGTCTCAATATAAGATCTGACTGTGTCAGCCAGCAACAGGTTCCAGCTGGGGCAGCCTCATGGAACAAAGACAGCCCTTGGCTTTGACACTGAGTATATGCTTCTGAAGTTCCAAATGAGGCAAAAGAGAAATAAAGCTCAAGACCTTGACCAGATGTGCAACACCCAGCCGAGCACACAGCAAGCATGCTTCCACAGCAACCCCGCTATCAACGTGGGCAGTTCCGATAGGAGTAGACATCTGTTTCGGATGGCTAATGCAGGGATGTAGTACATAATCACAGAAAACGCTTTAGCAGGACCAATCCTTTGAACTGCCTTTTCCCTCTCTGCTTTTGCCGGCCACAACTTGAATTAGCTCATGTTCTATTTCAGACAACCAGGGTTAGAGTCACAGAAGCTCAGCTCTGAACTCTGCAGCTGAGGAAGGACTGGATTTCCAGAAATGCTCCAGTACAATGTTCATGGCCAGGGTCACAAAGTCCATGGAAACACAGCCATACTCTTCTTTCTAATATCTTTCCAACCTTTCTCCACTAAATTAGATAAACAGATGGGAATTAACTAAATCTACAGGGTAATAGTTATTGTGATAGGGTCCACAACGTGTTGTCAGGAAAGGTTAAACACAAACATTCTTAATGACTGATCATCTCTAGTCCCAGTGATTGCTTCCCTCTTACTCAAACCACTCAGATACAGGTTGATATGTACATTCTCCAAGTCTTTTATTCCACAGGAAATGGCTGAAATTATCCCAATTTCCAGAGTTTCTAGCTCCCTGTAAAGATGAGGCTGACTCTGCACGTCACATGAGCTTACCATCACTATGCTGTGCAACAAATACAACGAGAAATAGCCTAGATAACACACTACTCTTTTGGTGGTGTGTGTTTTTTGGATTTGTTTGGGCTTTTTGGGAGGTTTTGTTTGTTTTTTTAGGAAAAGGACTTTATTTTCATTTTGGTTTCTTAGAGTATTTATCATAGAAAATTCCTGATCCATGACTAGAGGTTGCAGATGTTAACATAACAGAAATTATATAATGTGCTCCAAATCTAGAGTAATTCATAGACTTACCAGAGGGTCTCTTGCAATGATTTTCCCTTGAAGGTTGATTGAGATGACAGAATCCTTGGTGATGATAACTCCTATCTTTTGATTACAGCCTTGATGGTCTGATAAAGACTATAAAACCGCAACCATTAAACCTCTGGTCCCTGAATTCCCCCTGAGCATTCTCCTTTGAGATCACCTGAAAGAGATAAACAGAGATGTAAAAAGCGTGTGATGGAACTGTTCCAGCATTGATACTGATAATATTACTTGGCATTACATTTATGCTAATATCAATTAAGCAGGTTTTATTAATACTTACTCTCATTTCTTGGAGTTGCCTTACAAAGCAACCTGCAATAAAAGCTTTCATTTTGCACTTACGAAGAATCAAAAAATAAATAATTTCCACACACATATGGTCTGTACAGCATGGTAAGAGAGGCAACCTTTAGAGAGAGGGCTATCAGGCAAATTTAGAGAAGAGTAGCAATGGAGAAAAATATTCTATGTTCAACTCCATAGGAAAGGCCATCTTCTGTAGACTCTGTTATCTATATCAGCATTGATCAGAAACCACAAGGAGTGTAAAGTGTATAGTTTTGATGAGTGACCAGCCCTCCTAAGCTCACATGGGATAGCTACAGAAGTGGTTTTCCCCTTGTTTATAACTAAGTTGCACGCTGGCAAATTTCAAGAGCCACTGCTTAATTTTCTCTTTCCTTTTCCTTGTACACAGAAAGTGTGCCGGACAATCCCATTGTATCTTAACCCCTTCACATGTTTCTCTGCCTGAAACTGCAGGACCAGCATCCTTGAAATATTGTTCATGGAATGAAGTACCTTCCTTTCTGCTGCTGTAATCAAACCTGGCTAGCAATTACTTCTGCTTCTTCCTCTGCTGTGCATACACCTTTTACCTTTCTTCAGATATCTCAATTTCCCTTCCCCAAAGGTTGCCGAAAAGCTACTTTGATCCAATGGGGTCTCTGAGCAGCAGACATAATTTAGAGCCCATCACAAGTTGGCCCAAATTAAAGTTTTCCTTTAAAGAGGGGTTATCATTTATGACATACTTAAATTAGGTACTGATATGACTGATGATTACACACACATTAGCAACAGAAAAATAATACAAACCAAAGTATTTAACATTTCTGTAGCTCCCAGAGTGTGAGCACCTCAGAATTTTTGGCCCACTGTGGTGCTGATGCCCTCATCTAATATGAAATACTGAGACATGGAGAAGATCAGTGACTTTCTTAGGAGATGCCAGAAATTCTGGAGCAGAGTAAGGACCTCAAAACAGAGTAGAGCTCTCAGCCTACCTAGCTGAACACAGAGAAATGAAAACTAGTCAAAGATTGTAGATCCCAGCTTTGCTGGATATTCACACTCCTTTGCTTACCCTAAAAGCACAGCGAACACATATTAGCCTGGTACGGTTCAGATGTAGGTACTCCAAGCTTTTACTTCTCTGCCTCCAAGAGGTGCTTGTTAACAGAAATTTAATCTCCACTAAAATATTTCTTTTCAGGCACAGTTGTAATTTATCATGTGTTTTCTGCCTTTTCTGCATGATACCTGCAGCAAGCACCAAGACTGGGTACGCTCCCGAACGTTCTAGCTTCACCTGAAACCAGCCTCTCTGAGCTCATCTTAATTGTGTCCTCGTGACTCCACGTTAACTTCAAAGTGCGTTTCGAAGACCACACAGCTCTTGTTGCAAACAAGCCAGCAGGACAAGTACAATCCCTACTAATAATGTCATAGAGGATAGACCACACAGAAGATTCCTGCAGTGCCCTTTGGGCTTAAAGATGTAGGGGGTCTGAACTACCTGCTGCTTAGACCGATTCACAGCAGCTCCAAGAATCCCCTGTGCAAGGCATGCGGTGAGTTCCATGCCCATGCGGATGGGTGTAGAGCTGTAGATCTTTGTTGATCAGATAGTCACATTAGTTTTGCCCCAGCTTGCAGCATGCCCTCCTCAAAGCTGAATGTAGCAGAGAGAAAGTTCACACCCGAGTACCTGACAGGTTGCCAGTTAAAGCAGTCTCTTAGCCACTCTGGAAATCTTGGGTCCTGCTTCACGGCAAGCTGAGGGGTTTCAACCCTAGTCATGTCCCATGGCGAGAAACCACATCACCCCTTGGATGACTGTTTACAACAGGACACACAAACCATCATGACATCCATCATGAAGACTCTGAAGATGCCCACAAGTGAGGGAGGAAAGCAAAATAGCTCTTTTAAAAATCCTACTGTTAGTCAGCTCACCAAGTAGTGTAGTGGAGTTGGGAGTCAGGAGCAGTTGAATTATGGAGCTTCATTAACAGAAACTTGTGATCTCAGGGAAAAAAATGATGGAGATCATCCAAAGAGGGACTTCATAACAGTGGTATACACGTGGCAAATCTTTGCACGTCATCCTTTGTAGGTCCTGCCTCTGGACCTTCAGATCAACAGACACAACTTGCTGCTGCAGCAGAGGCTCCAGGTTTGGTGCTGGAAGGCAGCAGACTGTGAAGTGTTAATGGGGATTGGGCTGAATAAATGAATTGGCCAACTCATGATTCTTCTCTTTAAAAACTGTGAACAGGTGATTTGCAGTTGTCTTAGAGTAGTCACTAATTACGTTTTTGCCACTGGTAATAGCTAAAAGTAGTGATTGTCTGAAAGTTCACCACAGCCACTATGTCTGGACTGTGGTTGCTGAAACTCAGCCTTAGAGCTGGGTTAGTTAGTTTTGGCTGGACACACAAGCTATAGGTACATTTTTTTTTCAGTATGGTTTGGATTTTTGGCACAGTATCTTATGGTTTGAGCTAATCTTCATTTCCTCATTGCACTGGTTTTAAACAAAACTTTTCCTTGTTTGAAGCTGTAATGTCATCCAGTTGAGAGGAGAAAGAGAGAGGGTTAACATTTTTCAAAGGAAAGACTGGAAGTGGTGAGACAGCTCTGCTGGGGAGCACAGGAAGAAATGCTGCTTGCTTTGGCTCAGGAATCAGGGGTACATCCTCAGACAAAAAGATACTTTGCAGAAAATGCAGTTCTGGATCAACTGTATGCTTTGTTCCCCTGCATGCTCCCATGATAAGACACAACTTACCACCCCTTCACTCTTCGCACAGCACATGAGATATGAATATTTTTACACTTTGTCCTAATTCAATATTCACTTGTTAAAAAAAACACTAAGATTTTGTGATTTTCGAATTACCTTTTCCCCAATGATTTCCAAGGCTGTCTAGGACCTTGTGTAGTCTTTGAATGAGACACAAAGGTTACTCCACCTGTTCAAATACTTACTAGTAAGAAACCCAAAATAAATCACTACTGTTGCTAAAGCAAATTTCTCTGAAAAAATATTTTAAGGTACAGTATTTATGGAAAATGTTGACATATGCTTCATCTCTAGATTAGAGCCAGCTATCCTCAGAAGGACAAGAAGTCATACTCATTTATTCATAGCACAAGGAACAAGCTTTCAGCTTTCTAAGATGGTAGCACATTGAAGAGAAAATAGGAAACTCCCTGTATCTTCTATGGTGCATAAGTTACAGTTTGCATTTCAGTCCTTTGCCACTGAATTTTCTCCTTTTACAGAAGCCAAATAGGGCAGACCCTGAACAAGATCCCTGCCAAGACTCTGATTATAGACTCCCTTCTCTGCACCTGCCTATTATTTCACCACTACGCACCTGCAGACTGGTTTTAAGAGCCTCATTATTGCTCACTCGTCTCTGCCCTCATTCTGACAAACTTCACAGACAAAATGCTGCATTTCCTTTCTAATCACCATCACAACAGTTCCAACTCTGAGCAGCTGGTAATAATTTCCCATTTTTTTTCCCTGCCTCCTGCTCACCAAATATGTAATCATGATACGATACTTACCGCAGGCTGAAAGTAGAGTTAATGCAACTCCTAGAAAGGAAAAATTAGCTTTAAATAATTAAATCAAACCAGAGAAATCCAGGACTCCAGGTAAAAGATATAAAAGAAAGGAAAAAAGACCAAAAAAAAAGGCATAAGATCCCACAAGAGTACAACTGAAGACAGGGACCTTTTCACATTTGCAGAACTTCTATCTAGAAATTTATGAACGTTTCTGCACCTGGAGAAGCCTCCTCTGCAGCTTTCAGCTTTGCACAGCCCTTACACTGTGACTCAATCCATAATTTCTGTTCTGCGTGAAATCTAAAGGGGACCCACCATTGACTTTACTCATTGCTGTGACCACGGCAAAAAAAACCTGCCTAGATCTAATGTGCCTGAAGAAGTGCTTCTTCACCCAGAAATAGTATATTTTGATTTGTTTCCTACTGAATCACTTATGCTTATAAAAATATTTCTTCTTACAGTATCATTAGTATCTACACATGTTTAGGAACCTAAGTTACAACTCTCTTGCTGCTTCCCAAAGGGCCTTTTCACGATGTTGCTGAAGCATGGGTGTGCAGGGATGAGGAACAAACAGGTATTTTAGAGATTTCAGTATGAAATTTCAATGAGGAAATCAAAGATTGATGCTTTTGTTTGGTCCTGTTTTGTTAGAAGAGGCTGTTCTTTAATCCTCCAAGAAGAGGGCACTCAAAGAGGCTATTGTACCATGTGCACTTCCAAAGCCACAGCAGGGAGCAAATATTCCCAAATTCTCACCAGTTATCTAGCCCAAGGGTAGGAAATTCTCTCCAGAAGAGAGCCTTGCGCACAGCTGCGCCACACAAATAGAGGATTTATTTAGGCATGTTGGTCCAGAAAGAAGTGAAGGGTTCTGATCCAGCTAGCAAAAGCTCTAGTCTCATTAGTGCAAGCTTCTATGTTATAAACCAGGACCAAAATGGGAGATGAAAAATGCAGCCCTTGGATCCGTACCATCAAAGAGAGAATGAAGTTTACCCTGTGAGTCACAAGTCACAAACCAAAGTGTATATTAATCTTTGCCCTGACACATTTCTTCCATCCATCAGATCTAGCATTGTGCTAGTCTAACAGTGAGGATACATCATGTCATTCATGACACATGATGATTCCCAGATGTTCAGAGCGCTGTGCTACCCAGTGGAACAAATGGGTGTTTACAGTAAAATACCAAATTTAGCAAAATTGAAGATGAAGTTACAAGTTAATTAGTGTAAGAGGGCCTAAAAACCATGATATATGGGAGCTCATACTTCTTCAGTAGATCCAGAAGTACAAATTGAGAAAAGAGACTAACAACTGTATAGTAAAAAATATTAAAGAAGAAACCAACCAACCAACAAAAACTTAACAAAAACCCACCCAGAAAGTTACCCCGAGAGAAGCCAGAATAAATAACACCAGTGCCGAGCTCTGATGTAGCTCTTCTGGTGGAGTTCCTCCTGATGAATAAAAGGAGCTCTGAGTCAAGTGCTTGTAAATACAGTCATATGTAATACCTACCAAATCAATGAGAAAGAAAGTTGAGAAAAAAGGATCTGAATATGTCTTACAGAGTCTGTGAACCTCTCAACTGACTATAAGAGCTCCTAGTTGAGGCAAGAACATCACAAACCTCTTTGAAGGTTATTTGTTCTTGCTTTTCTCGAGTGGCATATTGAGGAGCTCTATGAGCAGCTGGAGAAGGTGGGCTGAGGCTGTGGAAGAAGATGAACTTGGGTTTCTCTGACTTACACAAATTGAGGCAAAACACAGCTTTCCACTGGGCTGCCTTGGTGATGATGTCTCAGAGATGTCCAGGTCAGGGCCCTGGTGGATAAGGAAAACTAAGGGCTCTTCATATCAGGAAGATAGAGTCCATACAATAAAGAGTGGAGAATGGTCAACTCTGCTAAACCCCAGCTGTCCTCCTAAAAAGTTTAATGTTCCCCAAAGTCATTACAGCTCTCTAGATCTTCAGCTAAATCATCCTTAGCCTCCGAGGCATTTAGGTCAGCGAATGAAGCCATGCAAACAGTAACCCAACCCCTGTGTTCTCTTGCACTTCATGTCAAAACCAGGAGGCAGGAGCAGCCTGTGGAGCAGCCGGTGCTACCAGCAGTGGGGACCCAGAAATGCTCACCGAGGCCAGAGTTCACACAGCGACAGAGGGCTAGATGCCAGCACTGGCCCTGGATAATTCCGTTATTTGGTGCTAAAGCAACAAATTCATTTTCCATAAAGCACTAAGTAGGCCAAGTTTTAATCTGGCTTGCAGTGCTGAAAACAACCTGCAAAAAACAGGTGGCAGTCTCCTTTGATGCAAGCCAAAAGAGAGATAAAAATAGACTTGAATTGCCATTGAAAATATGGTAGAATAATCCTTTTCCATCTGCTAAAGCAAACCTTGGGAGTAAGTGAATTTACAGGTCTCTACTATCAGATGCTGAGAGCTCAGCATTGCTGCTCATTAATTAATATTAACACGACAGCAATTGATTGCCTATATCTCTTGCACACATTAATCAAAGCCAAAAGCTGAGTGTGCGCCTTGTGTATCACGCACAAACCCTGCTGGCACACTGCCCGTTCATTCCTAAATGTTTACAGCAGTGTTCACTTGTTGAAGGTCGTCCCTGTTGTGAGAGCACTGTGGCAAAAGCCTTTCCTTTCCGGCCATCCCAGTATTCCCTGTCCAGCCCATACCTTCCAGATCGCAATATAAATGCACACGGTCATCTCCTCCACTTTGAAGTTGCCCACAAATGAGGAATTCAAGATGCAAAACCCAGGTCATTTACAGAAAGATTTTTTACAAAGAAGAGGATGTCCTCCCAGAAAGACTGGATCTGATGGCCATAATGAACATGGCTCTGCCGCTGCTAGGACAGCGTGGCACTGATTGCCCATGCCAACCTTCAGCTAGACAAAGGATCCTCAGCACTGCCTACTCGTGCTGTTGGAGTAGATCCAGAGACGGGCCACAAAAGCTACCAGAGGTCTGGAACACCTCTCCTATGAAGAAGGGCTGAGAGGATTGGGGTTGTTCAGCCTGGAGAAGGTGTTGGCTAGACCTTATTGCAGCCTTTCAATACTTTAAGGGAGCCTATAAGAAAGACGAAGACAATCTTTTTAGTAGGGTATGTTGCGATAGGACAAGGGGTAATTGTTTTAAACTAAAAGAGGATAGATTTAGACTAGATATAAGGAAGAATTTTTTATGATGAGAGTGGTGAAACACTGGAACAGGCTGTCCAGAGAGGTGGTAGAAGCCCCATCTGTGAAAACATTCAAGGTCAGGTTGGGCTGGGCTCTGAGCAACCTGATCTAGTTAAAGATGTCCCTGCTCACTGCAGGGGTGTTGGACTAGACAACCTTTAAAGGTCCCTTTCCATCCCAAAATATTCTATGATCATACTTATCCCAGACTTTAGCCTGTTGCTCAAGAGGGTTGGTTCTGTGGGTAGACAGCTAAAAATAACCCATGTTACCCAGGCATGGAAAAGTAGAGCTCCCTTCAATTCCAACACAACCAGTTTAATCAAGTTAGAATGTGATCTATCCCATCCAGAACAGAGAGAGTAGTTTCTCTTTAAACAAGGGAAGTGTGTGGGGGGGCAGAAGGCGAAATCCTTGTCTTATTTATGGTAGTATAAATCTAGAATAAGTGAATAAATGCAACCAGAGTTAAAACTTCTATAAACAGGTATAAATTCGATCAGAAGTGTCTTAAACACATGCAAGGTTTTGAGGCTGAGCAGTCACCCAATAGGACATGTCCAACCTGTGTTTGCACAGCGCTTATCAGATACGTAAGCCGAAAGACTGGCAGAAATATCAGAGTGCACATCTTGAGGGATAATTCTGCAATAAAGCACCAAAAAAAGCTGAGAAAAATAAAAATGACCACCTCAGAAAATTATGATTTTTATTTCAAATTGAGGTTAAACAGCCAGAGTTTTTCCCCTACAGAATCAAAAGTTCAGAACTTTTTGAAATATTTTAACTGAAAATAAACATTTTGACATTTCCAAGTCAGAATGTATACATGTGGTTTGTCAACAAAATTGCAGAGGAAGAAGTTTTCATGTGAAGTTTATCCTGCACTTCCTGCTTTTTGAAGAAATAGTCCGATCATGTCCAGGCCAAAAAGTTAAGAGGTGCTAAAAAAATCTAACAATGAATTGCCCACTCTCCTTTAATCTCAGTTTGGATTGTCCTTGATTTTATCCAAGCTAATTCATCTACTTTTTCAGCGGCATAGGCAGATTCAGGGCCACTAATGACTTTTATGCACAATCCAGAATTAGAAATGAAGGAAAGCACAGAAATGCTATTATTACCTTTGTGCACGTTTTCTTGGACCTGAAGTTTTATTCTGCACCTTTTAAGGGTGAACACTGGATCTGATTTCAGATTTCTCTTCTGTATTTTGCCCAGTTGGACAGAGCTGAGAGATTTCAACATCAAATACATTTAGAACTGTGTGAATTCCTTCCAGCTGTTACTCTTTGTATACACAAAAAGATTCAGCACTCATATAGCACCTGAATGACAATCCTGCTACCAAAGCGACTAGGATAGCAAAGGATCTGAATGAGTAAACTACTGCCAGTTTAATTTCGTTTAGTTTAGTTTAGTTTAGTTTAAACGGCAGTGCAGAGAACAGCTGCCTACCAGGGACTGAGTCATGAGAGTTCAGGCAATAGAATATTTTAAATCTGCACCCTAAACTTGGAACAGAACTGCATGGTCAGACGAGTTAAATCTGTTTTGCCTTTATTTCAAATTCCTGTATCTATTCACTTTCCTGAGTCTGGTGAGTTGCTGAAATGCCCCAAATAATCCTCTTTTCTCTATATTTCTGGCTTTCCTTCAAGCAAGAGAGCTGGAAAAGACTGAAATCAGACAAATCATTTTCATCTACTCTTATATCATACTAGTGAAAACTTAAGGGAGTTACATAAATTGTTAATGCATATGCAACAGGTGATGATCTGGAAATATATGGCATTTATTTTATGACTTTGGAAGACTTTACTTAGAGAATATTCTTTTATAGATACATGTATGTGTGTATATATATATGATCCCAGTATGCAACCAAGACTGTTCTTCTCTACCATATACCTACCATGTGGTCTATGGTAATACATTAAATTTACGTAGTTCTCAGTGATTTTTTTCTGATTCAATTTAAAAATTGTATCTACAGCTGAAAAGTACACTCACATTGTTTTTTCTAAAAACCTACAATTTCATTAACGGTGTTTAGTGTTTCTTATACTCACAGTAATTGAGGTGTAAGTTCCAAAACTATATTAAGAACATAATCCAGCTTCCTGGAAGCATTATCTTCTTTACATAAACTCCTACGCATTATAGCCTGTATCACACTATATTTCTTTCTCAAGGTGGGTTGATATTCTTGATATAAAAAATGAGGTATATAAAATACAGTAAATGTAGCATACGTAAGAATACCCCCACTGAGACAAGTATTAAGATACACAGATCTTTAACATTAAATGAAATGGGATACATTCCCATTCTATCAAGGGTTAACTTTCAGATAAATTTCTGTGTGTTTCTGGATTTCTATCCTCAGCAAGAGAATATCCACTAAAGAGAAATATTTAAAGTAACATATGTTGCATTCTACTACTTAAAAAGACAGACAGCAGTCCTAGTTTTAATTGTTGTGGTGCCCTGTGCATGCAAACTTAAAGGTCCTGAATCTCAGGCACCAGGTGCTGCTGAGCACTCACGTGTTAACATCCACGGGAATGGCCAAGCAACAATGAAGACATGCAAAATCAAAGTGCAAGTTTGAACATTTAAGCAGCTGTTTTTCTTCTCAAACATAATTTTCATTACTTTAGATCCTCAATTCATTTGCTATTGAGAGAATACTTAAGATCCAAAAATTTGATGTAACATTCAAGTATTTTGCAATACAAGCAGCCCAGACTTATCTAATTTTTGCCTTTTACATAATCTTCATAAATATTTTACTCCTTGCAAGGATTTAACTTTTTATTGATGGAAAGAAGTAGTGTGGGAGGACAAGTGGCTGAGATGTAGCATTTGATCTGTCTGATCAAGCCATCTTTCTTATATCAAGGATTCCTTGTTAAACTAATAATGAATTGACTACATCAATACAATAGTAAGCTCCACATTGCACCAGCATTATCACTTGCAGACAGTGTTTAATCTAGACTCCTTTATATCCAAGTACTATACCAACATCTAAGGAAATTCAAATTGTTGCATAAAAACAAAAAGAAGAATAAATTATTTGGGGGGGAGGATACTACATCTCATATCTTTGAAGCTTTTTGGTACAGAAATAGCTGTGAAAAGCAGAAATTAATTCAATAGATTAATAGAACATATATAACATCTTTTAATTTGGCCCAGTGAATCCAAAAGAGTTGAACTCAAAAAGTTCAAGAATTCAGAGTGTACCCGTGTTGAATATATAATTGGAATGTTTTGAAGTAAAGCAGTAGATTGCACTAATCTAAAGAGCATCTGAATTTCAACTTGCTTAAATTCACTTATATTCACACCTCTGAGTTTGGCACTTAGAACGGTACCTACTACTACACAGTGGTTTATATTCCTGGGGAAACAAGATGAACAAACTCTACTAGAATTGACTAAGAGGCTTAGCTACAGGTCACTAACAGTATTAGACTGTTTCACTCATCCAGATGTTTAACAGACTTCCAGAAAATGAGCAAGCTCTGCTATGGAAACATACACATTGCCTTTAAACTGTTGCAAGGAATACTAGTCTAAACCATCCCAAAAAGCTTAAGTTCCATCATCATCAGGGAACATCAGTGTTATCTGCTAGGGAGCAGCAGCCACTGAGCAGGAGATAACCTTGTCTTCAAGCGCCTGGGGCTTGTAGAGGAGTGGGACTGTCGATGTATCTCCTACAGCATCACACAGAGGAATACAATAAAAACCTGAACTTTGGGCTCCTGTATAAAGTTCAAACCATACCTACCAATCATGACCTACATGTCATCACACTGTTTCCCAACAGCTTGTCTCTGCCTCCTCACATTATCCACACGTTGGTGAGAAAGGAAAGGAAAAGTTCTACCTGCAAGGGGAGAGGTGGTGTAGAGCAAGAGGATCCAGGAGATGGATCTTTTTGTTTCCAGCTGTTTCTACAAGAAGCTTGCAGTAGCAGCCAGGGCTCTGAATCTAAAAACAGGATCACTGTAATCTAGCTCAATCTGCCATCCCATATCCTCATCCTAGTTGGAAGTGGCCTGACTCAATTTTCCCACAGATAGGAGAAATAAAGTTTTATGTCACATAAAGCTAGCAGCCTTTCACTAAGCAGATAGACAGCCAACTTCCTGGTCTCTTAGGTAAGCAATATAGGAAATTATACTGTAATTCAGAGAGGTCTGAAATAAAATGTCTTTTGGCAAATGACTTGGGATAATATCACCGCAGTTATTTCTGTCAACTTCAGAGTACTATGCTGTGGCAAATTAATGGGGAAAATAAAGAGATTCAGTTAACTGCTCTGGGATTTTCTCTTTGAATTTTCAGGCTAGACTGAAGGAAAGACCTTGCCCTAGTCCATACAGACTCTTAATGCTACTGCCTGTTATTTCCAATTGTTGCTTTAGCAGAGCTGGTTCTGCTGCTATTGTTAAAGGTCAGTCAATGTTTCCACTATAAACCTTCTTTATTGCGGATTTCATGTAAGTGTGTGATTTTAATTTACTTTGGACTGAAACAGTTTTTCTTGACCTGGAAATGGATGTGTTTTATTCTATTCTTTAAATATGTATGCTCATTTCATCATTAATCTGGGACACGTTCAAAAAAGGTAATCTCTAGCCCACATTCTTATTTAAAAGATTTCAAGGGTAGATGATTCTGTTTGGATAAATGACTCCTTTGTAACACCAGCCAGTGGTTTCCTGATCTAGTCCCAAAGCAATACTGGCAGTTCATTGCATGCTATCTGAGAAACTATGATTTGTCAAGCCTTACTATTCAATAGTGGGTGGGTCACTTCTGAAAAAGGAAAATCTGAAGGGAAGGTATTATTACTTGGAACAATTTCAGCTTCAAACTAAAAAGTTGCATTTCATAATGGGCTGTGCACACAAGCAGGGAATTAGACGCAGTGCAATCCCTAGGGCAGGTTATGAAAATGAGTTTTGCCATTGGGCAGGAAGCAAAAAAGAACTGGAATCAAGACCCTGTATTCTCCAAACTTCGCTAGAAATTAAATACTCCATGGGTTACCTGTGAACGTCCCTTCGAAATGAATAATCACGAAGGAATGATTTGTAAAGTCCCCTCATTATACACCCACATGCATCATCTTTCCTACTAAAGCAACAGCTCCCCACTGTTGATCTTTTGCCTCCCTCTATTGGGAAGAGGTAGGAGGAGGAGAAGCCACAGGAGAAGCAGAATGCCATCCGCTGCCTCAGCACCAACAGCTCTCTTGGGTTATTCTCTGCTCTGCTTTAGCTGTTGCTGACAGGACACATGCAGCCCCCTCATCCACCCTGAGATGGAAGCTGGCATCTTGTTTTCCCTTTCCTCTCATGGGAGGAAGAGCCAGGGGACCCTTTTCTCCCTTTAGAAAGGGGTTGCAGTCAAAGAGGAGGAGGCTCACCAGAAAATACAGTTTCGATGTCACATACATTTCATTGAGGTGTATAAGAAGGGACAGTGGGGATACGTAAGAATTTGAAAACAGCTTTGCATTACACGTCACAAATTTCAAATGGAAAAAATCAAAATATCTCCTGATAAATCATGTTTTTGTTCTCAGGGAATTATTTGGCAAAAATTAACCAATTTGTGAGGTTTCACGCTGAACAAAGCAAAAACCTTTTTCAAGGGTTATTTGCATTCTTTGCCCATCCCTATTTTCAGCTTTAAGTCTCTACACACGCACATACATTTGCTCATATGCACACCCATACACCTGGTACTCCATTAGGACTGACTTGGCATGGCCCCAAGAACAGTGGATTTCGAAGTCAACGCCCACTTCTCATGCAGAGGACAATCCCACACCTATGGCTATGCTTTCAAACTATCTAAACACACACCAGGCACCCACAGAACTCAGTCGTATCACAGCAGCTTCAGGTGTAAGTTTAGGCTGCTACAACTATCTTGATAGAGAGCCACTGAAATTCTTGCTACATCAGAATGATTGGGTTTTGGTTTAGCTCTGGCTCTTTGAAGGAGGTTAAGCTAAAGCAAAAGTCCTCACGTGAATTTTAGAGCTGGAATGGCCACACAGGGAGTTACACCATCGTGAGTGCACAGTTCACCAAGTCAGGTGAGAGCTGCCTGTGCATCTCTGTAGCAATTAAAAGTAACTTACATTTTCACGCTCTTCTCAGACCTAAGGATTAGAAATCTGATATTTCAAAACAGCGATGAATGAGCCGATGTCTCACAGGCTTCCATGAGCTGGCACCACAGCCACAGTTCAGGGATTCTAAACCTTAATATGCCACGCACATGAGCATGCAGACCCCCAGTTTGTCTCTAATTACAGCTCTTCAGCTTTGCTCTCTGTGTCAGCTAGATGCAAGCTAGGTCTAATCTGGGAGCTGGCAAGTCATGTCCATGCAGTGCTATACTTAATCTAAAATGCCTTGTCTCTCAGCAGAGATTTGCTTGGATTGGAGGCAGCATTAACATGGTTATACCATGTACAAATAAGACTGGAACAAGCCCAAATGATGGGCTGAGCTCATTCACACCAGCCAGCGTCAGTTCATGTAACCATGCCTTCCTGTCTTAATAAATTAGTATTTTGCAGGTCTGACACCAAAGAGATGAAGGCTTTATAGTACAGTCAGATATCATGAAATAACCTGGGGACCAAAAGAGATGAAGGCTTTATAGTACAGTCAGATATCATGAAATAACCTGGGGACCATACAGGTACGAGTGAAGAAATGGGACCATCAGCAGTGCAGGTCTGTGTGGAGGTCACTTTCATCACCGCTCTGCTAGGACGGTGGTGATGAGGCACCTCGTGGAGTGTGGGAAGGACAAATAAAGGAAACCACACTACAAGAGATTCACTAGAGAAAATCTCTCAACCCAGTGGGACTAAATGTGAAAAAGCCCATTTCAGAGTATCCTCATGGAGAACAAGGACCTCAGGCTGTCACTGAGCACTCTCTATTTAGAGAGAAGAATTCACATTTTTGGGTTGGTAAAGCGGCTGGCTCAGGCCAAAACAGAAGGATAGGTCAAGTAGTAAGTTGGATCTTTCCATGCTTTACACTTTGACTGACCTGCTTGCTATTTACCTCCCCTAGAAGAGCACGACTCTTAGAGGCAATTTTCAAGTGAGGGAATATTTCATCCTCCACTTGTCTGTATTTTTACATCTCCACATTTACAGGACAGAAAGCCCTCTTTCTCTGAGGCTGTTGTATACATGATGGGAAAACCTCCTAAAGCCTCCTAACAAAACAAGCTTAAACAGAGCCAACAAGATTTCACTATAAGCTTTATCTCTAGGCTAATTATATTGTGTAACTTAAACGATTGACAATTGGCTCTAGAAGAACAAAAGATGTGTTGAACAAAAGATGGAAACTTTTTGAGTCATATGAGACAATTCTCTGCTATTTCCAGTTCAAATTTTCAGTGCCAGACCACCACAGAAACACAGCAGAACACAGAGATGGCACCTGTGACATGAGCTAAGGTAGTAGTACTGCCTCAACTGAGCAGAAGTCTTTCTGTCCAACTGCTGAGTGACTGATGCCACTTACCTTTCTGCGTTCCCATCCCTTACCTTTTTGCTTTCCCCTTGCTAAGGGCCTGACACTGTGCTAATTCTCCCCTTACTTAGCAATTCTTTTCAAATTGCAATAGGCTGTGCTTTTATTCACTCAAATAGTTTTTTTTTTCTTTTTTTTCCAGATGGAAACTATCTGGAAAGAAATCCTTCAGTAAAAAGAGAAACCAACAACCTGCAGAATGAGTTCAGGACTGCTTGGGAAGAGCATACATTATTTATCTTGCATTACTCCATTTCTTTTTCCAAGATTTTTTTATATAATGTGACAGGTTATCACTTCTTGCCTTTGGCTACAGATGGGTAGGACTGCAAACAATCAAATGTAAATCAAGAACAGTCTACAGCAGACACATTATTGTATTGTCATGGCATCACTCCTACTCACTCGATTAGTCAAAGCACTCCCTTTGGTTTGGTTATTTGGATGGAGCAGCTGGGTGGAGACAGAGCGTGTGGGTGGATGGCTGTTCTCCAGCAGAGCAAATACTCTCCTCGGGGGACGTCCCTTACGACAAGGAATTCCTCGTGACATCATGGGCTGCTTGACGCTGGAGTGATGTGCTCGAGCTGGAATTGCTCCCATTGTGTTTTATAACACAGCCAAAATAAGATGAGCAAATCCTACAAGAATAATCAATTTAGAGGTGTGGCTGTACTTATACCAGAATTTTTCCTTCCTTTCTCAATAGTAAGATGTGTTTCAGAAAGGCAGTTTCTAAGCCCAAGGAAAGCCAGATGCATGTTTTGACTGTGATCAGCAGAGCTTTTGCTTTGTTGCTCCTCTGCAAACATGCCAAGTCAAAAAGATGTTTTCCCTTTCAAGATCAGTTAAAAGAAATTACCTCATAAAATCACCTAACAGTCTTAAAGATTAAAAGTAGTTTAAAAACTACTGTTGTTTAAATACAAGTAGTATTGTTTAAAAACCACTACTGTAGTTAAAAAACAAGCAGTTTTACAACTTTCATTTGACCATGCAATAAATTTAAATCCGCCTTTGGTATCTAGAAAAGGGCTGACATTTTCTTAGTTCCTGGAAAACTAAAAAGAATGGCAAACTTGGGCTAAATGAATCAAGAGACTGTTTGTTCATGAGAAACCTAAGAGATATTTACTCAGTTGCTTCATCTTTGAAAAATGTTGACACAAAATGCAGATTAGGCTAGTAATGTTAATCAACAGAGGACATCTCATCAAAATGTAGCACATTCTACAAATCATACAACGGGTATCATCTTTAGGATGAGAAAAATATTTTTTCTCAATTTTTTATTAACTAAGCACAGCAATCCCTGGTCAAGACTACAAAACACAAGACAGACCAGGTTGTGGATATATGATTTTCTCTAACCTTTGTGTAGAGGTTTATAGAGGTTTAGAGCAGGAGCTTTCACTCCAATTTCTTTATTTGGTTAGGGTGACTCCTACATACTTTCATTGTTTCAGTTAAAATAATTGGGAAAGGACAGGCGAGCAGAGCTACCTGTATCCTGGGACACGAAATCCATATTCTGGTATGATATCATGAGAATAATGTGACAAGGACTGATGTGCCGCAGTACAAAGGATCTGGTGTTAAAAAAACCCTACCAGCTTGCCCCAAAAAGTCAAAGCTTTTGTCTTCTAGAAATGGATGCAATCAAAGATGAACAGGCAGCTTCAGTGAGACATCATAACCTGGTATTAGCAAAATAAAATCCCCCATAAAAGTGAGCTATTATTCCAAGCAAAATATTGCATGCTAATAATAATTCTGTGAGAAAAATTTCCTGTAATTGCTCACAAGGAGCTTGGTGAGATGGAAGCAAAAAAGATTTGGCTACTGGTGAAAAGATTTCCTTCTGCACTACAAAACACACTGTAAGCCCAAACACAAACTCCCAGCAAGACAGTTTCCAATAATAAGCAAAATTACAACACACGATCTATATTACTCAATAGCCCAAACTATTATTTTTAATGAAACAACAGGTTCCACAGAAGATGAA
>NW_009722463.1:23254-86743 GCF_000703405.1 Apaloderma vittatum
TCTTGTGATGGTTGATGCTCAGATTCTCTCCCTAAGGCACAGTTGGGGCAGGACTGACCCCCATTGTCCTGCATATCTCAGGCTGTACCATAATTCTCCTTTTCATCATGCTACACAAAAACACCCTTACAGGCCCCAACACACCTTTCATGTTATTTTAAATGTTTTGCACTGAGGAACACACACGCATTCTTACAAATATGTGTAAGAGCCTACGGGGGCCCAGAGGAGATGCAGACCCCGTGGCGTGCAACAGGAACACAGCCAGCTCGCTTGAAAAGAAACTCGCCCTGAGCAGTGCTTATTCTTAGATTAGTTGCAAACAAGAGGGATATCTTCATATCTGAAAAAGCACATATTTTGAGAGGTACACCTATTGCAAATGCTTTCCCAAGCGGCTCCCAGGTGTACCCTAGGTTAGCAATGCTAGCAGAGAGAAAGTGAAAACAAACTCTGGCATAAAAGAGAGGCAACCCTACTAAAATCTCCTCTTAATTCCCGATATTGAAGTGATTGTTTTAAACTCCACAGCATAAGCAATTCGATTCATGACAGGATGACCTGTATTTGAACTATTCCTATTATTCCTGTCATATTCTCTCCAGCAGATGCTCAACAGCCAATGAAAGCACCATAGGTGACTGGCAATTTTAAGGGATCTTTCCTCCTTCCAGTCCCATTTCTCACTCTAATTTAATCAGTTTATTTCCCTGTCTTTTTTTTCAGCCTGCTATATCATGCTCTACTCTTCAAGGCACGCTACAGCTAAGACTCACCTACACACTGTGTCGCTGGCATCTTAAATCACTGTTCTGGCTCCAGGGTAGCTATAGGAGTATCAGCATGTACCAACTATCCCTCATTAAAATTCAGCAGTGCTGGAGCAGAGGAATTGTGCAACCCCATTGTTTCTGCTGTGTGGTTGCAAGTATTCATATAATCTTATTTTGATTTTGGGGTGGTTCACATGCATATTTACACTTCTAGGTTCAAAGGACAGCGTGTAAAATAATACTGTATGACTCTCGGTACTGGGAAAAGATTAGAAGTCTAGAAAAAATACAAAGTTATCTGACAGCATCATGTGTAGAATTAATGCTGGAGCATGCATTGTTTAGGAAAAATATTCTGTAAACTGTTCATGAGACAATCTGTGTTTTTCCTTCTGAATAAAGTGTTGCTGTGAAAGGCTTCAGCTTAAATAAAGGTTCTTATATTTTAAGCAATGATATGTATTGAAGTGACACCTTGAAGTCCTTTTCACAGATCAGATACTCATTGTGTTACCTAGCAAATCAGATACTCATTGTGTTACCTACCAAATAAATACAAAATAAAAATTACAGTGCCTGCCTCGAGGATCTTATAGTCCTGTTGTCTGTACTCTGACATGCACCACATTTCATCACGCTAGAAGAGATGTCAGGGGCCTACGCTAAATACATGAGTCCTCAAATAAAACATACTGGCAAAGTCAACTGAATTCGAAGGACATACCAAGGCCTATTTTCCCATAAGCAATTTTGCATAAAGGGGCTCAGCCAAAAAAGGTCAAGGGAAAACACTTCCCTGTTGGTTGTGAAATTCTTCTCCAAAAGGATTTACATCTACAAAGTAGTGATAACTCAACAGATTTGAAACTTTGCGTAATGCTTACAAAATAATGCAGATGAGCAAGCCTTGGAAGATTACAAGGAAGTGTGCCTGCTAGTGATTCCCAGAAAAATGCTTTCATGGCACAAATACATGAGTTGAGGGAGACATAAAAGGAAAAGAAAGGATTTAAAGGAATCCTAACCTGACAAACCATACCCAATTGTGCTGAGTTAAGATGCTGGCAACATCAGCATTAGCAACTGGCTAAGACAGGAGCAACTTTAACAATGAGGGGTGTTTGGATTTGGATCCTCAGCATTATTAGTCACCTTTCTCCTTCAAAACACATGGCCACAGCATCCTCAAGGTTTCATAACATGGACTGACTTGTGCCTTCTTCCAGTGTTTCCTGATGAACCTCAAATAAAATGTGTATATTCAGTATTAGCTCTGGAAGAAGATGTCCTGAGCTCTTTCCTCTCTATTCTTTTTGTAATACACCTGTTTTACTGTGCTTCTTTTTAGACAAATATATTTACATTTCTATCGATATATATTTTATGAATGTAATGCACATAGGGATTCAATAGCACAGACAGGAGAAAAGCCCAAAAATCTATTTCTGAACTACAAGACGTTATTCACCCCAGCCCTTGGCTTCCTACAAGGACCTCCAGCAGAGGCAACAGCTGAAGACAGCCAGAGTGGTTTTCTTTGGAATATGAACACAAGGAATTCAGCAAGGGATTCTGGACAATGTGTTACACACCTGCCAGGAAGAAACAGTAGTTTAGAAGGTTAACCCTACTTTTCTTTTTTTTTCCTTCCCCCCCTCCCCGCCTTTCCCCATTTATTCTTCCACTTCTAAAAAACTCAAACAGTTCTTCAGATAAGGTGGTCAGAGCAGAGGAATATTTAAATCGAGTAGAATAGCATAGTGGATGGTAGTAGAGAAATATCGAGCAGAAGGCTCGACGCCAGCTCTAGGAAGCACGACAGCCCCGCTCCACACTCCCATCCCTCTCACACACACTTGCAGACCCCATACAGCTTGTTTCCCATTCCCCCTTCCACTTTCTCCTTTTCTCCTAACATGGGAGAAGTGAAGAGCAGCAGCAGCCATCAGGTTTCTCCTTTTTGTGGTTTAATGCTAAAGTGTGTGATCCCAGGCAAATTAAAAATATACTCTTTGTTAGTCGCGAGTTGGCAGGTACAGCTTAAATGAGGCTGTTTCTGTGGAAGTGAATTAGACAGTCTAAAAGGGGTGGCTGGCACAAATGACTTAAACAGAAAACCTTGTGTTTACTGGTCCAGGATCAAGCAAACCTTGTTGGCCTAAATGCTTTCCTATACATATTAACCTATTTCATTACACAAAGTCCTTAACCATAGTAAATGAAACATTACCAATGGGAAATCCATAAAAGTTGGAACTCACAGAATGGAATGTTTTGATTTATTTTTGCCTCCACTCTCCCAAGAGTCAATCAAAAAGTAAACAATATTTTAACTTTCCTTGAATTAATTATTTGTAAGCTTTTCCCCATCAGACTTCCCACTCAGCATGGAATAATATACCTACCTTCAAGAAAAAAAAAGTATCTTTAAATCCCAGAGGATACATCTTAGCACCTTTTCCCTGGCCCAAATAAAATAGTCCATACCCCAGTAAAATCTTTACTAAGAATAATGGGCAAGGAAATGTCTAGAAAAATAGTTTCTGAAAATCCAACAGCAGAACAAAACAGGAAAATGTCTGGGTTTTGCATCTGTGTTTTACAAACACTTTCTAGTCAATGGTCTGCTTTCTCACCATATGAATTTTGGGTTTTACTTCATCACATGGATTAAACCTTTCAGGTTTCAGTAGCTGCTTTCAGGAAGAAAAACCTGGACGTTGTTTACAGATAGAGAAGTATGACAAGGATGCTCTAAGTTAGCACAGAAACTCCACATAAAATCCCTGTTGGAGGAAATGGCAGTTTGTTCATTAGTTCTAGCACTTTTGAAATTTTTGATGCTTTTCTACACCATTTATAGCCATGCAAATCACTAGTGTTCATACTGCACAAAGAAATGATATATATTTTTTTATACAGGGGAAAGAACAGCTAAAAGAATTAGCTAAATAAGGCAATCCTTTTATACAAGGACCTTAGAATTTAAAGTTGTTGGTAGATAACCGGGTGGTTCGAATGTGCTTAAGATTGGAAGGATTTCAGCACAGCTAAAAAATATCAAAGATATTTTTTGTTTCACAATGTTGCAGATAGACACAATTTATATATTCTAACTTCTCTGTACAGCTTTCTGAAATGAGGGTACGTATGTTTTCTTTGAAATGTCATGTATTTTTTATCATGCTTAGTTAAAAAAAAGTATTTTGAATGAGATAGTTATTTTTTAAAAAAGATTTAATATCAACAGGTTTTTTTTTTCTGAAACATTTAGAGTTCATTAAGGTTTTCTCCTAAGAATAATGACCATCATTTTCTTTTATATTCCAAAAAATCTAGGTCACAGAAATGCTGTTATTAGGATGTGCAGTCTAGCAGACAGGACATGCAGAACTCCTGACTGAAAGTTAAAGCTCATCTTGTTTAAGTAGGAAATACTTTTTTTTTTTTATTTAAACAAATGAGAGTAACTTCTCCTGGGTGTTGTAATTCTATCATCACTTGGAATCTGCGATCAAGATTGGATTCCTTTCTAAAAGATGCACTCCTGGCTCAGTCACAGATTAATGTCATTGATAGTTCATTTACTTGGTAAGGAATAATATAAATATAGCAAGGTCAAATTCTTTGGCTTGTTTTACACCACAGGTCAAAGTGGACAATCATATTGATCCCTGAAGAATTTTGAATTTACTGTCATCAACGACAGTAATAATTAATGTGTGTCTGTATTCTTTGATTTAAATCCTGTTTGTAAGTAGTGAAGTGGGGTGTAAATATCGCCAGAGGAAAGCACTGTTTGAATCCTGTCACTTCACAAGTGAGATTTTAGGAATTCTCCTGGCTCTGATCTTTTACCTTGACACAAAGCAATCAATTTCAGTGTCTCTTTAAAGAGATATCAGGGATCTAGTATATATTTTACATGCGGACATCTTTTCTTCAGTTACATCTGCCAGGTTAAGTTCAGATATTCAGAAGTTTTTGGAAGAACAAAGACCATCCATCTAACAGGTCACAAGGGTAGAGATAACAGAGACAGGCACAAAGATGAAGCTTCTGTAGGTGAATGTTTCTAACAACATACAGCTCTGGCCAGTCCTCTACTGGCTGCTTAGCCCTGGAAGACAGAGCTATGAACTTGGGCTGCACAAAACCAGCTCACAACATTGTTCCTGGTGGATGAATCACCTCAACTCACATGAGCTTGGGAATAACTACACTTACAGGTTTGCTTTAACCACTGAAAAGCTTGTTGTTTAGTACTAGAATGAGTAAGGCGTCGTGTGATTTATTGCTATCCTCCTCCAGAGAGAATGAAGAGTTTTTAACAGTGGGTAGAGCAGTGGGGTGAGAGGTGCTAAATCTTGCCTTTTACCTTAGACCAATTTTGGTTTTCCACACAGTTTCATGGATGAGGTGGGTCAGTCACGAGTTCGTACCGAGCCAGTGTTTTAAATCTGGCGACACATAAGTTAGCACACTGCACACCTCTGCTGTGGAAGGCAGCATGAATCATGGAATCATAGAATCATAGACTGGCCTAGGCTGGAAGGGACCTTAGAGATCATTTAATCCAGCCTCCCTGTCATGGGCAGGGACGCCTCTCAACTAGATTAGGCAACATACAGGGACTAACTGGGATCACGCTAAAACTGTACATGAAATCATATCTATCATCTAGATTTCTTCAAAAGCTGATTGAGAAGACAGCTGAGGGCTTTGCAATATCATCTGCTCTCTCATGGCAACATCCCTAGCATCGGGCAGAAGGCAAGAGTTTTCCTCATGGATATTAAAAATATGCATATCTGTATCTTGCTTTACTTATTTCCTGTCTTGGATTTTAAGAAAGAATAAAAGTCTAGCCAAGTCATTGCCCCATAAAATTTGCTGGCCACAAAAGCTGCTGTACTTAGCAGGAGATATGTCAAGTCAGCTGCAGGTGCAGAAAAACCTCCTCTGCCTTCTGCTTCTGGCAGAAACAAGGATGCATCATGATGACAGTCTGTCCCCGTGGGATGTGCTTGCAGAGCCAAGCTCCTGCCTCACATCCCCTCCAACGGTACATGCTACCTGCCTGTGGTCTCTGAAGGAAGAAACTCACTACTGTGTTTTCTGAATAAAAATTTTATGACCAAATCTGTCTTCAAAAGCAATACATGGTTCCTGATAAGATAAACTCTTTTGTGGCAATACAACTTGCATAAGAGAAAAAAAACCCACAAAACCCAGAAAAAACCATCACGTCATCTTCGGCAGTCTGGTCTAGATTTTGAAGGAGTCCTTTAAAATTTGAGAGTTTTTTATGTGGCTTTTTTTTAACATTGTTTTTCAGTTAGAAGTCTTTCTTTTTCTAGTAAGGACAATAAAAAGTCAGACTAGGATTATGGGAATCATACCTGAGGTTTACAGTCCTTGTTTTCCCAAAGAGCAAAAATATGGAAACAAGTGACCTTGGAGTTTGGAATTTTGGAAGTGTTGGGTCTCCTCAGCATTTATTTTTCTGAAATTCCACACAGAAGCAGAAAATAATAACTCAAGTGGCAAGGCAAGGGGGAAGAGGGGAAGGGAGCAAAAAAGCAAACAAAGGCTTTCAAGCTCCTCCCAGTTCTGGTTGCTGGGAACTACGACAGACAAAGGCTTTTCAGAGCAAGCACAAATCTCCAAGGTGGTCCTTACAGCTCCACACCTGTGTCCCCTCTGATCTCTGCAGCCCTTGGCTTCCATTGCCAACCCAAGTGGCCCCCTCTTCCCTGTCCATATTCCTTCCTTCAGGAACGCACTTTCTTTAAAGTGAAACTCATCCTTTAAAATCTAGTTTTTCCACATTAAAAACTGCTTGCATGCACACACGCTTTCACACTCGCATGTGAGCCCTTAAACCAGCAGAAATGCCCAAAGTCTTCTGATGTTCCTTTCTAACTATATCAACTGTGAGGTCTCTTCTACAGTCACAACTGCTTTGGAACCTCTTAATCTCAGGAATAAATTTGCAAAGAGTTCCAGAAGGGTAAATCCTCTTGGCTCTGGAGAAACGACTAAGGGCTACACACATTTTTGGCAATACAGAAACCACTCTAAAGGCCAGCTGCAGTTCTGAATCTGCTGCTTGAGGGGAGGATAAAGACTTGGGTGTTGTTTAGTCTGGAGCAGAGGAAACTGAGGAATGAATGTGACGAAGAGTCTTCCAATTCATAGGGACTTTTAAGAAGAGAGGAATGACTGATTGATCTTTACAGTCGGCAGAAGAGAAAAGAGGGGGAATCAGTGTAAGCTCTAGCAAAGACAACTTAGATTAGATATTAGAAAAACATTTCAGCTACAGTGGTGAAATACTGGAACAGGCAACCTAGGAGCGTGGAATCTCCTTCACTGAAATTATGCAGACAAAGTTTAGATAAATACCACTTGAACAGGCAACCCAGAAATGTGGAATTTCCTTTGCTGGAGTTTTAAAGAAAATGTTAAGACAAATGTCTGGTAGGCATGGCTTAGCCACACTTGATCCTGTTTCATCCAGCTCAAGGACCTCCAAGGTTTCTTCTAGCTCTCCGTTTCTGGGAATGTGATTTATAAGGCAGCGTCAAATATTCCTAAGACGGGTACACCCACACCTATGAGGCACTGCGGACACACACGCACACAGCGAAGGAGCCTCAAGGAGATAAAAGGATGTGGCTGTTAAAAAAGCAAGTAGAAAACAAAGATGAAGGTTTGCTCAAGTCTTTCTGCACACAACAAACAAGCAGCAGAAGAACAGATATCACCTCTGGAATCCTATAACTCACAGTCCAGTTACCCAGCCACTCGATCATTTCCTACCAGCTGGCTGTAAAAGACCATCCTTCATCAAAAACTATATCAGAGCTCTGTTATCTTCCTCCTCTCCTTTTCCCACTGATTAATGAAAGCAAGAATATCTACTTGATGGCTACAGTGCAATCAGCTGCATTCTGCTCAACACAGTTGAAGTTGTATATTTGCATGTTAATATTTTTTCTATTGCAGACCTCCCTCTGCTACCATAAAAAACACAGCCTCTAATCCCCTATTAACTGTATTTAGCAAACCTCAAGTGTTTCCTCCATTTGCAATCTGGCTGGGCTTCAGCCCTGAAGCAAATTTCAGGTGGCTGTGGTCTAAACATTAACTCTGGTCTGGAGCGATTTGAATTACAAACCAAACAGACTGTAAATGGAATCCTAAGGTGCAGTCAGAGCTCAGTCTGGGAACCTGGCTTTGTTCTCCTGAGCCTGCAAACCTACTCTTGCACTGCTCCTCAGGCAGTCAAAAAATGAGTCGTTACTCATGGAGAGGAAGCGCAGGTGTTACATTAAAGGATTGCAAAGGGAGCCATTCGGTACCAACAGTATAGATTTATTACTCATAAATTTTTAAAATTTCCTTGTGTTTTGTGATTAAAAACATATCATACTTTGATTTCCTAACCACCTCCTGTGTTATGCTTCCAAATTTTTGACAGTCAGTTAATTATGAAGTTTTGAACTTATTTGCCAAAGTCTTCTGCGCATGCATTTTCTGTGTTGCAGCGAAGAAAAGTATTTAGCCACAAATACACTCCTTTTCTCAAACTGCAACTGTTAAGACGTGATGCAGACTTTAATTATTCACATCCTCCAGCAACACAGAAGCATCATCTGTTGTGCAGGAGGCATCGGAGTGCTTCTCATAAAAAAAAACCAAGGACCAAGTTTAAGCCCATCTTAGTACTTCGCTCATGCTGAAGACTGAGGAAACCTACGGGAAGTGGAAAAGACTTGTGATTTTATCCACGCAGCTGGCATTTTGTAGACTGCTTTTAACAGGATGCAAGAGGTGATCAGCTAGACCTTGAAATAACCAGACTTAAGAAAAGTTTTGAATAACAAACTAGAGTTGTAATTATGGGCAACAAATCAGCTATTGTGCTTTCTTTGCAAGTAGGAAGCTGCTTATGTGATAAAATACACTTGGGCATATTAGATGATCAATCACTGAATGTCTAGGACTCAGGAATGCATCATAATAATTATGATAGTTACTAGTTTTATATTGCAGGCTGAAATCAATGGGACTTTTCATGTACTGGAAATCAGGTTCTTCCTGAACCAGAGACTGATGTCAAAGAAGGATAAGCATGTGCTGATACAAACTGCTGAACAACCTTCTCAACTACTGTCATGGACAGGGGGTAGCATGGATTTACTAGCAGGCCCAAGGTGTCTTTGAAGTATTTGTTCTATTACAGGTTTATGTTACACACTAGTCATTCTGCCTCTTTATAGAACAGGAAATACTTTCTGCAGAAAATAGGAGAATATAATGGTCCTCTTTGAAGGATCCTCCTCTGTTCCCATCTCAGCTCTAATATTGCACCCATATGCCGTCTGCTTTCGGACAGCCACTTGTTTTTTCAAAGGCATCCTACAGCATTTAAGGAACTTTGCGTCTGAAAGTTGCTAACCTTGAGGGATTTTCCACAGCTGCAGGAGGAATGATTTAGAGAGATTGCTCCACAGATACTGCTTGTGGCCAAAGTCAACAGAAAGCAATTCGATTTCTTTCAAGATACACATAGGTAAAATGAAGTCTGTGTTCTCATGCAGTCTACACTGCAAGAACATCTAATAAATAAGTAAATCCTATTGGAACTACTTTGTTCGATTAACTTCCTCATTCAAAGCATGGGTAGTGCTTAGGGGCTCGGGACCCGAGCTTTCATCCAAAGCTTTGCTCCTTTGTGCCCTCAAAAAAATTACACTGGTCTGCCACGATAGGTAGAGACTTCTCCAAAACTGTTCCTTGTTAAATTCGACTAAAGACAGTTTTCATCTTTTGAGATAAGACTTGTGTAAGCTAAATGTTTAAGTTCTTACTCAAGCTAACTTCTCAATGTGAGGGAAGGACAACGTATGAGAGCATGGACAGAAAACACACAGACAACATTCATTTGTGTTCCAAGAACTTCTTTCCCTCGACAGTCTTAATAACCTTTTGTTTTTGTTGACTGTGAGCTGGCATTACTCCTTAAGATGTTTTATTTGCGGGAATACATGCAAAACACCTGTTTCCATGCCATATGTCCCTACAGCTAAGGTACATATGGCGTGGAATATGTATATAAAACAATTACTGCTTATTTGCCATTTATTGTTCACTGCTCCTTCTACATCAGATGCATAAATCTGATGTTATGTGTGTGGAATTACTGCCATGTTATAACATTGGAACACATGCCATGTATTAGCCTTTCCGTCTCAAAACACTATCCAACAGTAAAGCAAGACTTCTCAACATTCCAGAGTCAGCAGACCAAGTTGCAGAAGCTGCCCTGTATGTTCAAGATTTGTCTGTGTATTCAAGCTAGTGAATGACAGGGTGGAGAAAAGCCAACAGCCCTCCAGCCCAGCACGCTCGGTAAGGCACACACCTGTCACGTCCCCAGCCCGTCTCGGTGAAGAACCCACGGGGCAGCACTTGGACTTAATGTAACTTACTCCTGGCAAAATCAATAGGAAAGCTCAGGGCAGTAAAGCTGAACATACCTGAAAACTCCCGTTCATAGCACACAACAAAGGTTAACGTTGCTGAAAAAATCACGTGTGGCTTTCTCCTCCACTTTAGAAAATACTCTGCCACAGAGAAGTTCATTCAACTTCGTTAACTACATCTGATATCAACTGCCTAGAGGCTATAACTCAAAAGGAAATTTCACATTTTTGCAAATAAAAGTAGGGAAGGGAGAAAAAAAAAAAGATTATTCTATGCCCTGTTTTTGGCACCTCGGTGGTGAAGGTTTGCTTACGCAGCCAAGCTCCCTTGCACTTTACCCTGCATAGGGCAGCTGAGGTCCAGGGTGTTTGAACAGGCCACAGGGAGAATGTCAGACCTGCTGGAAAATAATGTCGGTCTCTGTGCAACATAGCACCACAGAAAACTGTATTTTCACAAAGACCTTGTCCTGGCTATGTCTTTGACCTCTTCTTAAGAGGCTGTAGCTGGAGCCTTTCTGGCCTATGGTCTATAAGCAAAAATGGTTTCAGAAAAAGAAAACATAATTCAAAGTGGTGCTGTCAGACACAGCAATGTTTATTTTCACAGGTTTAGCCCCAGCCAGTACAACTCAGATGCAATCTGCATTGTGTGTGAAAAATGAAGCCACAGTGGACAACTTGATTAATACCTACTTATGTCAATCATACCATCCTGCTCGATGTCCCCTGTTGTTACTGGTACCAACTCATTCATCACTTCCATGCTGAACCCCACCACCAAGGAGCTGTGAACACAGTGGAAATACTTCCGTGCATGCTGCCCGGTGTTTCTGTTTCAGGCTAACTTTCCTGTTGTACAATCAAGGTGTACAGTGATATTCAGAGCCATAACACTGCTTTTTTTTCCTCCCTCCCTGGTTTCTGTGTTACAATTAATCTAATTTCTAGTGACCTGGCAAGAGAACACTTTCCATGTAATTTGGCAACAACACGTCAATGCAAGGCATTAGCTTCTACATGCCAAAAACTGGATTTTCTCAGCTTGGCTCCAGGTGCTAACAACAGGATACAACGCGACCACCAACACCAAAGACTCAGCAGTGAGAAGGTGTATTTTTAAACCATGGAAATAACAAGTTAAAATAGGGGTTTCATTCCAGATTATTCCAGTTGTTTTAGGTCTTGGCATCACAGCTAATCTCTAGACCCATGCTGAGTTTGCTATAATTCAAAATGTTTTATAATTATTTCATAACCCATTATCCAGGTCAATTATTTTTAACTTTGTCCTGAGTGTGAATGAGGACAACCTTCACAGTGAGAGGCCTCCGCTGCAACCAGAGACTTGGGGTACCAGGCACAGGCTAAGACACAGCCTTTCCTCTGACCCCAGTGCAGGCCCTTGGGGAATTGCCTCTCTGTCCTCCACGTCGTGTTTCTAAAACATCGTAAACTTATTACCTGAGTACAAATTGGGGGGAAAAAAAGAGAAAAAATCTCCGTCCAGACTTTATTTAGAACCTCTTGCTTGATGAATTAGGGTATAAATAATGTTTTCTGAGAACCCAGTCCCTAAATGCCTAATTCTTTATTCCCGGGACATGCACTTGAGAGGTTGTGTTTTGTATTCATATCTGAATGCAACGGACTCCGGAATGGATTTCTTTCTACAGCTGTGCAAAGCTGAGAGATTTCAGGGCACAGCAGGCTGTACAAATATTTCCTTCAGTCTCAGTCCACTGGGCTTTTGAATTCCCAAATTCTCGTCACATATTAGGTGCAAACAAATACTGAAACCAATAAAAAGACCTGAATCAAACAGAAGCTAAACTATCAAAGCCAAATTTTGCATCATTTACCCACACCATCACCGAAGGAAAGCCCCAGGTTCATCTAAATATCTCTGGGAACCTTAGCAAAGCAGGCAACACATTTGGTCAGTTTAATGTTCAGAACAAACATGAGTATCTGGGCAGGTTTTACATAGCTTGAATTCTGCTGTGATCACTTTTACAAAATTCTTGTGTTATTTTTTCATCAACCTGAGGAGAATTACTTTTAGTGAAATACCTACAGACTTTTAAAATACAGTTTTATTTTGTACTCAGTTAAAAAACAACAAAATCTGTCATAACTGTGGTCTACCTGCATTCAAAAAATGCAGGTGGAGAAAATCATGGAGAATCCCCCCCAAAATTTTCATCTCTGTATTTTCCTTATATAAGAACATTGTCCTCCACACACAAGGACTGTGAAGCAGGAGATCTAACAAGACTCACTGGAGAAAAGTGACAAAAGGGGAAGTAGATGAAGGGGCAACTGTACTGTAGTTTTCCTCTGTACACAATTTCCCACTCCTCAACTAACGCAATTAGCTGAGCTGATGCCACCTCTCAGTTAATGGCAATGCCTTACAACATGGAAGTCCCCTGCCTTAAAGGGATAACTGAACCCCAGATGTTTTTCCCCAAATCTCCCTCTGCCGTAGAGACAGCACCACATGGATGTCACTGGTTTTCAGACAGCATCGGCACTATGGTCCAGCATAAATTCCATTGTCACACAGCATTCAAATTTATTGTGGTCAAAATATTATTTACTTTTGACCTTTTTTTAAAAAAAAATAAAAATAAAACCTTTAGGGAGGAAAGGAGAAAATGCAAAACAGCTATGAACATAATAGGGTCCTTAAGTTCCTGTCCCTTCATTTTCCTTGCACTCTCACACTCCTTTCCAGCCACGTAACACATTCAAAGTATTATACAGGTGTCTACTTAGATCAGGTCAGAATTTCCAGCTGACAGGTCTTATTTTCCAGCTGGAAAATCCTTTGAGTCTCAGTCATTTGTTTTCAAGAAAAATAAAAACCCTATTGGGAAATTAAAATAAAATCCAGTTGCTTGTGATCAGCTGGCTATTCACTGGAAAGACATAAAAGCCTTAATGGAGCAGGCATGGAGCACTGGAAAGAGATAACACTAGAGCCATTCAGATACCAAGAGCTTTAAGGAGAGCTCTGCAAACTGTCCCAGTCCCCTCCATAGCTACGGTTCCAGTTGCCTCTTATTGATGGCTTTGACTGTCTGCCCCTGAGGTTTTGCCACAGACTTTATTGACCTGCTTCTGCCGTTCATGAATGCGGGACAGTTCCCATCGAGACCGGTGGAAAAACTGCTTTTGAAGTGCTCTGCAACAGCACACAAAGCTCTGCAAAGATATACATGGAAGCATTTCCAAGACTGGAGGAGCAAGATACAGCCTCAGTCTCCTTATGGCACATGGGGCTTTGCAAAAGGACCTGCCAGCTAGAGAACAGCCTTGGTCACTGACTGGAAAAGTGGAAAATGAGCCACAGGAAGAGTTTGGGCTGGTGAACAACAACACTTCAGCATGGCAGGGAAGAGCAGCCACACAGAGGTGGTGTTATTTTGCCCTGAAATACACAATTTCATTTTTGTGATCTTTAGTTGCCAGTCAGGGATCTGCTCTAAACCAGGTTGCTTGGGTTGGGTACCGAAGATATGAATTGCTCATGAAAACCTTTCCCTGTTGAAGTCCCTGGCAAGCCTTTACACAAGCTTCTAACAGACAGGTGTCAAACCCACAGAGAGTCTTCTTGAGCCAAGATGCATTTAGCACAAACAGATGATGCACATCTTACTTGTGAGGCAAAAAAAGTCGACATGTCCAAGCTCAATCCCTGATTTTCAGTCCTAATTTTGGTTGCAAAGGTATTTGCTATCAGTTATTTTCTGCAAGGGCCCTTCACAGCACATACACTTTCCATAATGCTACAACTGGTTTACTTAGGGTTGTGGCCTCTTAGTTTTAATCAGTGTCACTATACTCGTATAGTCTGCAGCACAGACACAACTCGTTTTGGCAAAGGGATCTTGCGTTCCTCACAAGAAACAAGATATTGCTGTAAAAAGACTTTTACATGGAATAACTGAGCCTGGGCAGAAGAGGGTGTATATATTTTTATCTGTAGCATAAAAAAACTACAACATGTGTATATGAATAAGACCTGAAATGTTACTTTCTTTTTTGTTAAAAACAAGAAAATCAGTCTTTTCCTTTTCTTTTTTTAAATAACAATTACTTAGTTTGTTTCAGTCCTTCAATTAAAGACTATAAATTGTTTTAAAGAAGTGAACTTGGCAGGTTTTATAGGATGTTGCCATCTGGGCAACAGACTTCAGGCTTTGTATATTTACCATAGTAAGAATGAAGAATTAAAATCTGCCTCGGTGTTGTAGCCATCCTGCTGCAGAAACAGAAAGCGTGACCAGCATGGTGGGAAGGGGGTGTGGAAGAAAAGCAGTGCTTTGGATTTAAAAGGTTTTGGCACCACTCTCAAGGTCTGCGACAAATTTATAAAATTTGTTTTATTAACCACATTAACGGTGTTGCTGAGTGAACTATTGATTTATTTAGGTCCTCTCCAACAAATTTTCAAAGGTAAGTTCAGCTATGAAATACAATAAAACCTCGATAAATAAATTACTTGTGTCAGAAATTGGGGAGGGAGCAAGGAAGCTGTCATGGAACAGGTGCTGGTGTTTAAAAAAATAAGATTAATTATTACAAAACATTACCAAATAGAAAAGGAACTTTTAATTCATCTGGAAACTGGGCACACAAAACCTTGTGGAATGAGGACTATGACCTAACAATTAAAAAAAAGTACTATGACTCCAGGTGAACACTTAGAGAATAGGATGCAATAACTGCAGCACAGAAACTCTTAAAATTCTTTGAAGAGACCACCCCGATGTCCAGCCAGAAGTACCAAAAGGCTGATAAACAGATTGCATAATCAGGTCAGGAAAAGGAATTTACAATTAAACCACACCCATCCAAAAAAAAATTAGTGTTCCTAGCATGCACTTTTTCTATAGTACATATATTCTGGGAAATTTTAGGAACAATAAGACGTGCTCCAGAAAAACCAGAAGTATTCTGGGAAACTCTCACTTCCAAATACTTGCATGCCGCACCTACATTCTCTTATGCTTAGAATATCGGCAAAACTCTACCAGGGAAGCCGATGGCCCTTATCCCCCCCTCTCCCTGTCCCCCTGCACAAACGCACCGCCCTTTTGCAGAGGGTTTACAAGCACTACTCCACTGCTAGGAGGCCAAAAGGGCCAAAAGCCCTGGCACCACGGGTGGCAGCCTACGCCTACACCTCTGCACGCTAGCCTGCTTGGGGGCAAGTCCTGGCTCCTGGCACTTTGCTGTCTTCTGGACAACAGCAACACCATGGGACACTGATCACTTTCCATAAGCATCAGAGATCAGAGCTGGTCTGGGGTTTTTTGGTAGGGAAGAGAGATATGAGCTGTTGATGGATCACTTGCCTTCGGATCCAGATGAAAATCCCTGGTGCATTTTATTTCCTAGTGTGGGCCTGGCGAGCATGGGATGAGAGAAGCGAAATATTATCACCTGTTTGGAGGTGTAGAATGAAGGGATAAGAAGGCAGGTCTGTAGACATATTAAGCATATAAAGGTAATTAAATGCTGTAAGGAGACATGGCTTCTTGAAAGGACTTCAGGCATGGTTAGATTTCTGAATCCTTCTGATTTTTATGAGGTTTTATGATTTTTATGACTCTAAACCACCTCTGAGGTGTCCACAGCATCACATACGCTTTACAAAAACTCTGGTCGACAGTGACTTCCCTAGATCATACCAGGAGTCCAGGTGAGAACCAGGAATGAATCCAGCTCTCTGAAAGCCCAGTATAATACTTAAAACCAGTTTAACTACTCCTAAGACTATGTCCTCCTTCCTACCTGACTTCAGGATGGAAACACTTCAAAGCTCTAGAGCTCTTTGCAACTCCCCACTGGAAAGCCCCCCAACAGTTGATGCTTCCTTGTTCAACACCATCATAGACAATGTCCAGTGTTAGCACACATCAGGACCGTAATATGGTCTGTTTGCTCCCTTCAGACTTCCCACATAAAATTCTTACTATCCTGCCTCAGTCCCTGGAAGCTTTACCTTCACTTGTGCTGACACCAGGATTTCACTTTTCCTGTTTTACCCCCAAAACAAAGACTATATCTCCAGGAATTATTTTAAAATAAACAACAAAACACACAGTAAGAGCAGCAGCAGCCACCAAAAACTTGGAGATTACACAGTCCACGGGGAGGGGTCTGGCAGTAATGGCTGGGGGTTAATGGAGGGCGGCGGAGGGGGGCACAGTCCACGGGGAGGGGTCTGGCAGTAATGGCTGGTGTTAACTGCAGGACTGCAGAGGGGCTACTTAACAGGAGCTACTTAGCCTGGCACTTCATGCGCAGAGCTATTTCTACCACAGATGCTGGAAAAACGTATTTGCCAACTAAAATAATCCAGACAGGTCCCTTATGCCCAAGCAGAGAAGCAGACCTAGGAAAACAGAATCTAACATCTTCCACAAAGAATGGGAAAAACTAGAAAATATTCCTGACATCTGGGATACTTGGGGCTGAAATTCCCACCCTGTGCAAGTCAACACAAAAATGCCCATTGAGTTGTAAAGGGCCAGGATTTCACTTTCAGATTCCACAAATAGTCTTAGCCTCCTTTGGCTCCAGAAGAAGGACTAGGACAGCCAAGTAGGCAGCACAATCCGTTCCTGAGTAAGAAGAATAGGCCAAATTCAACAATACCGCAAGCCCTGCAAGATTCACTTACATCAGGCCTGGACCAAACCCAATGCCTTGTCTTGTTCTGAAGTGTTGAGCAACAGCTGCTCGTGGACTTGTGATCCTCATTCACAGCAGTCCTACCGCAAATCCAGACTGGGAAGCACAATCCTCCTAGGTGGCATTTATTTCAGGGGCACAGAGTTGCCGGAATGCTAAATCAAAAGGATATTTTAGCCTTGGAAGACAGAAGAAGAGATCAGAAAGCTGCACTAAAGCAAAATGTTGATTAAGGTATTTTTCCATAAACAAGCACTAGGAGGTTTTCCCTGGGAGCTTTGTTTCCTTTAGGGAATTGAAAATGTTGCCTCTGCTGTCATTGTTCTCTGGTGGTCTGCTTAATGAGGTGCTTTTGCAGATGACGTCCTAAAGTGCGTTATTCCCATGGTGCTGAACCACCGTCTAGGTCATCGTTCCCCAGGATGCTGACTCACTTCCTCTGCCACTGTCATCCCGCATGCTGTCACACTGGGTCTGGCAAATGCCAGAACGCCGTACTTTAAGAGCAGGTGCCATTGGTACGTATCTGATATCACTCAATACACCAAGCAACCAAGACCATGCAACATAATCCCCAGGCATTTTACCTTCCCAGCACACTGAAGCATTGGAAAACACGTTACACACACAAACCCTGCTGCAAGAAACAAACATCCATCGTAGGGCAAAAAAAAAAAATTAAAATAAAATCTCTTGAGATAGATTTCATACGATTCTGCCAACTGACATTACAGAGGACTCTCCAGGAACTCCGCAACAACAATTCACCTGCAGTCAGAGACTCCCAGACAGAATCTGCTCAGCTCAGTGTGCAGCTGGCTCAGAGCAACCAGAATCAGAAAGTATGTAGTAACCCCTGGATGAAGTAACCCCTGTGAGGTTACTTCAGAGTTTGTGGTTACGGTTGGGTTTAGCCACTGACTTCACCTCTGTAATTCAAGCAGAAATGGTCTTGGGCCTACCAGAGATCAAATGTGAGCTGGGTGCCATAGAACTATGTAAGAATGCTAAATACAGCTAGAATTACTGCAGATTAAGATAAGGCTGGTGGGAAAAGAGAAGAAAAAGTAAAATGACCAGGAAAGTTTTCTAAATTCTCTTTCTTGGAAAGGAACTAATATTCAAATTCTTGGATAGTAATCATTCTGCAAAGCAGTGCATAGAAACAACAGGCTCAGATAAAAATAAGCAGATATATTTTGATTATGTTTAAATAACATAATACTCCTGAAATAACTCTCACACACTATGAGAAAGCTTCCTGGCTAGGGTGGTGTTATTTTAACCTACATCACGCAGACAAAAGATGCTAAAGATTTTTTGTCTACTATGAGACACGAGATACAAATACTTGACTCTGACTTTTTCTGCCTTTTTTTTAGGGACCAGCCAAGACTATCTGTGTGCTTGACAAAGGGATTCCAGCACTGACACTTACTACATTGATATTTTTCTACAATCCTTGGAATGTCAACAAGAAGGACAGTCTTGTGAAATGTGACTTTATTTTCCAGTTTGGCAGCAACATCCCTGTATGAGACATGGGCTGTACTCCCAGCTCCACTTCCATCCCAAGGCTCTGACTAACACTCCTGTTGTCTCTATATGTTCCATTTTGATTGCATGTTTACAAAGTGGTTCTGGATGTCCTTGAGTGTACCCTATGGGATCCTCATTTTCAGACAGAACCTCTGACTCCCACTGGAAAATGAGTCATAATGATCACAAAGACCAAGAATCAAAGTAAAACATTAGAGACACCCCAAATTCCCAAGCATTTGGCAACAGAAGTCCAGCTTCATTTCTAAAAACTAGGACAACAACATGCCTTCATTTTTTGAAAGCAGCAGCAAGCATGGTGTAGTCAAGTTTGTATCACGAAAAGAGCTCACAGAATTAAGTGTCTTTCTAAAATCATCTGCTAAGCAATTATTTCACCAAAGACATTTTTGTAAAGATCAGCTACGCTTGCTTACTCAACACCTTCTTTTCATCCACCAGCTACAACTCATTTTGCTCTGTTTCTCAGTCTGGCCGAAGCTGGAGGTACAGGTAATCTGAAACAAGCCATTGGTGTCATGGAAGCATAAAAATATGATGCTGTAGCCCAGCATAATCCAAATTCAGGCCATCGCTAGGGGTGGAAGGGAAGTGCCAGGAAACCTTTTCCTTTCCCTAATAACTACTCTTGGCTGCAACACTTCCTATAAGAAACAGTTAAGGAGATCCATTTCTGTCCTTTTGGACCTGTCACCTGCTCTAGCTCAGCAGCGCAGCTGTGGGACCTCATTTAGTGCTCTCTGTCAGCAAGCCACGCCACGAAGACCCACATCAAAGACATCCTGCTCCTGCCCTACTCCACAGAGCCTTCCCAAAAGACATTCTGCCGCTCCCGGGAGGTCTGGAGAGCACTGCACATCCATACAAGCCGGAGGGCAAGCAAGAGGCTCTGCCTGGGAGCCTCCCAGCTGGCTTTGAGGTTTTGCTGTGCTTCAGATAAGCATTCGGCCTTTCAGGTGCTTATAATAATTAGAATTGAACCTCTGAAACCTTTTGAGGTTCACCCATCTCTCCAACTAACCATATATAAACAGTGCGTAGAAACCTGCCAATGCTAGTAGCGGGCACACAGGACTTGATTTCCTGCAAGCGTTGGTTAATAGTTCCTTTCTTAGCCACTGAGGAAACCCACAGTGGCTGGTATTCAGGAAAAGGTCTCCTCTCTGGAATAATTAATTCATGCAGTTCTGTAATATTGTTGTTCAGGTCCTCAGCTATCTTAACTAACAGAGCTGAAATATAAACACCTGCACTTCCAAATAGAAGAGTACAGAAAGTCCATAGTTTAAACTTATTTTCTGACATGATATTTAGTATATGCTTTTATTGCTGATTTTAGCATAAAATCCAATCATGAGTTTTAAAAATACATTACATTTAATTTCAAAATACATTGTTTGCTAAGCACATAAAATTCTGTTTCTGCCAAATGGTCTATTATAAGGATAATCCACACATGTCTTTCTAGTTACCCTGGAAAAAAAAACATGAAACACTTCTAAATCTGTGGGTGGTTTCTCACCAGTGAGGGAGAGACGTCAGTGCTCACAGACACAAGAATAGTTGCCCTCCTGCAAGTGTGGTGGGTTCTGTTTTTCCACCCTCGGCCTTTAGGTCTGAGAGTTACCAAGGATTTTCCATCCTGACTTTTGATTCAAATGAAGTCCAGATGGTTCCACTTGGAGTCAGCATTATCTGGAGACTTTTCAGTGGCTGGTAGAGCCAAAAAGGTTTTGAGGTCAGGACGGGTCAATCTGATACCCTACAAAACAGAGGAGTTCACCCCACCATTCCTGCATCAAATCCATGCCAGACAGCTGAGCCGCAGAAGACCTTTAAAAATACATCCTATCTTGTTTTAAAGACCATCGGCACAGCTGAAATAAATAGACGCAGATTAAAAGATTCAGTAAACTAAGTCTGCACTGCCTGGCATCAGTATTATAGGACTGGCTCTACTATCCAGCCCCGTTGTGCAGGTCAGGGTCGATCCCTCTCTTCTTGTCTCCCTAAGATCCAAATATATATGAGGGAGGCAAAAAGAAAAAAAATTATGAGAAGAAAATGTTGAAGCTGCTTTTATTCCTTAGAAGTTGAAACCAGAAATAAATCCATGTTTCTGGAAGTACATATGCCTCATTTTTACTGTCCTCACTTTTCTTCTTTCTTTTCTCAGCTGAAGCAATTACTATCCTTGTCCCTTCCCACTTTTTCAGCTTTACTCTTCAAGGATTTTTCCTTTACGTATTTCAAGCAGCTCTGGAGTTTTTGAAAGTCTGACAGTACTTAAAACTACAACATTTCCTTCATGTTCTGTACTTGCCTCTTTCACTTCTGCAAATTCATAAGAGGACAAAGAATAACAAAAGAAAGAATGGCATGTGATACCACCCTCCATACAGAAATGAGAATATCAGAATGCCTAAGGAGATAACCATTTGCACCACTAAGGTGGCTTTCCCTCAACGTAAGCAAAATACATCAGCAAAAGGGAAATATGTATTATTTCCTTTTCCTTTGGTAAGTACCCTACTTACCTCAAGCTACTGCATACAAAGACTTTATTGGCTTTGTTTGCCAATGCTTACAAAAATTTAACAGAAGTCACAGAGATGATCAGGAAAACCAGACAGACTGCTCACTAGATGTTGTGTTCCTTCCAGCCTAGATAAATAATAAAGTCTGATCCAGCTATTATAGTAAAGGCTCTAGGCAAGGTGCCAGAACACTCTGGTACCCAGTGGGTGCCCCGAGACATTCCCAGAAGCCCCAGCTCTTTGCCTGGACCCTAAGACTACATTTTCTGAGAAACTGCAGATCCTGCAGTATGAACACCCAAGCTCCATAACTCAGACGTGTGCTCACTACAGGCTACATCAAAAGCTTTTTAAAGTCGAAGAAGCTTCAGTGGCCTTTGAACGAGATCAATTTCAAACATCTACCTTTAAAATTTGCCCTGATTTGTCACATGCTACTGAACACTCATCCCGAACTTCATTTTTCCCATTTATATGTGCACCTATTTTCCATAAAATGACCACCTCTGACCTTTTTGCTGATTTAACTTGACTGTAGTGAGTTCATGTGAATAACCGGGTGTTCTCCTGTCTCCAGGAGACTATGGCTTCAAATCAGCCTGGTACTCAAGTAGGTGCCAAACTTTGAAGGCAAGAATAATCTTTCTGAAGTCATCCGTTCAGTCAAAGTATTTACACAAAGAAATTTAAGCGCATTCTAAGTACCATGTGAAATCATAGTCCGAGAGGTATAGCTCCAGGCGTAGTTCCCTTTAGGTGTATACATTTGGCTATAAAACAGAGTACAAAATCCTGACCAGTTATTTCTCCAATTATTAGTAGTAAAATTCCGCTGTGCAAAGAGCTTTAACACCACCATATTATATTTTCTCAGAGAAATTGTCTCAAAAAAATCATCATCATAGAATGGCCTAAAAAAACCCAGATGTCTTTTCAGCATGAAACATTCTTCTCCTTATCATAGCAGAAAACTTAAAAGCATGCTTGATTTTCAGCATATACATAGTAGTCCCTACGACATTGGTGCTTAAATTAATACTGCTTAAATGTGTTTCTAAATCAATATTAGGATAAAAAAATCATCCTGAGATGAAATTTGGAAACAAATTTTTTAAGACATTTTGAATAATTTAGTTCAGCTATATTTGACTTTTATAGAATATACAAAGAATCAATTAAGAGATTCCGGACATTTTCTCTTTTTTTGGTTCTCATGTGATTGAAAACCAGGTGTGTTTTTTCAAACTTGAACATGCCAAGTGATTAATAGACTAAATGTTTTCCTAGTTTGAAATAAACCCCTTAAAAATAACAAAAAAAAAAATCACACAAAACCCCAACCAACCAACCAAACACCTTTTTAAAATAATTATTGTTGTTTTAAAACAAAGCAGGGGTTTGAACATTTTGGATGTTGCATATTGCAGCTGCAAGCTGGATTGTGCATGCAGAATCAAAGAGGAGATATAAAATCCTTTTAGCCCCAAGGTGAAATATTGCTGTCCCAGATGGCCCAGGCAAGAACTCCAGGAACCCACTGCTGATGCTGCACCACTGCAATATTGTGCTGGATGAGAAGGTGAACAATTAGTCCCTGTGAAACCTCTTCAAGACAGTCGTGATTCTGCCTGTCCACATCCTCTACCACACCTTCTTTCGCGTCACGTTATGTATGGCCTTGCAATATCTGTGCTCTAGTCATCTCAGTGTTACAGGATCTCCGCATGGGAGTCCGAAATTTCACCCAGACCCACAGAGATCATCCTTATGGCACCTGTGGGCTTTAAATGAAATCAAAGGAAGGAGTAGGTTGCAACAGAGATGCCGTCAGTCCTGCTTCAGTCATATACCCACATATTTATATTTCCCATGGCAACTCAGAGCACAGGGGAGTCATTCCAAACAGGGATCATCAAACTCGAGAAAAGACTTGCTCTTCAAGGGGATGGGCAAGAAGATGCACAGTACAGCTGAAAATAAATGCGAAATAGGCTGAATTACTGTATTTTAAATGACTGTGTATTTTCTAAGTATGTACATTCTTCTGTCGAACTTCCACAGCTAATAGGGTGCTTATGGTGATATATACAGACACACACATACACATTTAACCTCCTCTTAAGCCCTTCACTCCTGTCACACTCGTGTTGTCTGCACAGAGCTGTGGCTGGGGAGGATGTGATACTGAACCAGGAGTGGGAGCAGGTCAATACATGGACAAGCTAAAACCTGTCCTATCCCCACATACCCCTCATAGGCACACATGTGGCCTGGCTCAGCAGCGTGCAGGGCAGGAAAGCGTAAGATTAAAAGGAAGAAAAACATGGGAGTGCACATCCTTGCTGAGATCACACTTACCCGATACAATCTTTCCTCGGGTCATATATTGACTTGCATCGGCTGAGCCTGCCATTCATTGAACTCACGGCTCATGAGTAACTCTTAGGATTTAACTGGACTCATTAAACGTAAGATGACATTTGAGAGTAATGTAATTGATTTTGAAGGATTTGCCATCCCTGGTGGAAGCGCTGAAGGCGGAAAGCGGGTCCCCTTGGACACGGCTCTGAGAGCAGACTGAGTCAGCAGTTCTCTGGTGCTCCTAAAGACTTCCTCTACCTTCAGGCACTAATTTGTCCGAAGACTTTTGTAAGGCTTTTACTAAAGAGAACCAGAAAGCCTATGAAAATGTGCTTTACTGGTAACACTTTCCATCTGTTCCCTCTGAGGCAACAGGCAGGGAGTGGTGTGTTTGGAAACACCTCAAACTAAAGCGCTGGGGCTGTCAGGTCTGCCTGGAGTTTTTAATAGTGCAGCTGCTGTGACTTCACCGAGGTGGCAAACTCAAAACACCCTGTCAGAGAATGCACTTCGTTTGCTCTTTATCCTACAGTCAGCTTTCAGAGGTTCAAGCAAGAGTTTCCACAGAAGATTCCTATGCTCAATGGATGAGCAGTGCTGTAGGTGCAACATCCCCACCTGCTGCTTGGAGAAGCACCACTGTACCGTGTTGGATAGATCTGCTTTGGGTTTTTTGCTTTGGCTGGGATTTTTTGTGGTTTATTTATTTATTTTACAGTGATATGTGTGCCTCTCCTCTCATTTACAGCACCATCAGCATGGAATAACTGTTAAAATCAGCCACATCTTAAATGAATAAAAAATAACATTTAAAAAAAACCCACAACAAACAACCTCCAAAGTCAATAGCACTCTTGTTCAGACATTTCTTCGCAATTCTACATTTATTCTGTTAGAGCTGATTAAACTTTTCTAAATTTTGAAATTTCACCTTACTTTTAAGGTTGACAAACAATTCAAAAAGATGCACAGGTACATGAATGCATAAGGACTGGGTTTCATTCGCTGTCATCAAGTTGAGTTGAGCTTTGATTCCAGAAGCAGGCAACTCAAGGACAAGAGAAGTATTACTGTAGTTCCCGTACTTAAAAGCAGAATTTCACTCTGGCTAATCTGTGTTTCATTGGCTAAATAATTATATTTTTATTTCTTACTGTGCTTTTCCTAAACTTTAAAAACAGCTATTTATGGCTGGAAGTCATCAGCTACTATTGAACTTCCACAGAGGAGAAATGAACCTGGCCATTAATCCTCCTACACTGCTCTGCTCCCAATTTAAAAGTTATTATCGTAACTGGCTTATCATTCAAGCAATGTTCTTAACTTTTCCTGATGACAAATGAACTAAATCATATGGCTTTAATACCTAAAGAGGTATTCAAAAGAAAACTAACATAGACAACCTTGTACTCGAAAGATAAGAAATTGCAGCCGAGTTACCAGTTTGCAGTACTGGGCTATTACGGCTTCCTCCCTGGGTGCAAAACTAAGAGGATCAGTAGTAGGGGTATTTCCCATCTTGTACACACACACACCCCCCAGCTATTTGCAGTCTTCTCCTGAGGCACAGCCACTACAATCAACAGGCACGATCTTCATGATGAGAGGATATACTTTCTGACGGGACTCTCAAGCAATCTACATCATAGCTGTTCCAAGTTTGTTTTTAAAGCGCTTGGAACCTATTCACACCAGCATGTTTAAACACAATTTCTTCCAACTACAACAGCCAGTAAACAAAGTCAAAACTATACCACATCTTGCAGTAGCTATACTTTAAACTAATGCCATTTACAGTGCCACGCTATGCTTGAAACACAACAGTCTCAGATGTATTCTTTACTATAATATTTCAGGCAATTTTTACCAGCCAGAAATCATGAGGAGGAATTAACTTAAACCAAGCAATGTTTTTACTGCGAGCCAGACCTCCAGCTGTTACACAAGGTGAAGATATAGTCACTGTGCTTCACAATGTTAATTCAGTTTGATATTCCATACAGACATGATTTTCTTGTATACTCATACAGATTGGCAGAGCATGAGGCACTGGTTCTTTTTTACATTTGTAGTTGAAACACTGAAGAGATCTTTAATGCAGCAAAGAATGACAAGTCACAAAGGAAAAGTAGTTGACCTTGGAAACTAGATAGAGAGAAAATAAGTGATCTGTGATAATAGCCAGGATCAATAAGAATTTAACTTCATAAAATATTTGCTCAGAAGTGTTTTGGGCTAGAGCTTTATTTCTGGATTTGTAAAATTAGTGGGTGAAAGAACAATGGACTGGAAAGGACAATCTCTTGCAGAGATCTATCCAACAGACAAGTGTGGACTCCAGTCAGGAGGAATCCCCAAAAGGTTTGTCCCTTGTGCCAGAAGGCATAGAAGCCCCCTGGCATTATGGAGAAAAACTACATCTTTCAGTATAAACTACCACAAAACCAAGAATAATATTGAGTACTGCCAAAGGAGAGTTACAAATATCAGATATCGGGAAGTTTGCTTAGCAGCAGCACATGTCAATCACCCAGCATCTTACCTTCAGCTAGTACCAATCTCTGATACTTCAAGGAGAAAGAAAAAAAGAACCCAGAAAGCAACCACTCACCAAAAAATCCAACAAACCAACAACAGCAAGAAAAATAAACAGAAGCCATGTAGATCAAACAAAAGGAAAATAAATTCTCTCTAGTTCCAGTAAGCTACACTGACAATCTCAAGACTGGATTAACAGAATTAAAAACAGTATAGGTGGATTCTACTCTCCAAGTATCTTTTGAAGCAGTGTCATGAGATGTCGTATGGCTGGTTCTTTCCTCCCTACATCCCTCTCCCTTTTTTTCCCCTGCTCATCCTTTAGAGATACTCAATGACATGAGCAGCTCTTCTGGAGTACTGGTCACGTTTGTCTTGTAATATATTCAAAGGCATCTTTTTTAGCTCCCTTTACTTTTTTTCTGTTCTGGCTTCCTCAGCCACTAGATAGATGCTGCAACACCTACTAGCACAGGCTAATGCAGAGGAAGACTCAGGAAAAGTCAGGGATAGTGCTCATTTGAGATTCACACCTGGGTAGAAAAGCATTTATGCTGAGCACCGGCTCTAATCTATTATGTACCCGTGCAATGAGCTTACTGCAGAATCTTCTGAAGAACACTCACTCTGAGCATATTTACAGCACGGGAAAGGATCCTGGATGAATACAAAGTTACAAGATTTGCCTGCCTGAGGTCCCCAGGAAACTGGAGGGGTTTATTGTATTTCCTGTTGATGATTCCCATTTCTATAGCTGTCTGATTTTTGCATGTAACTTTTAGTACCTAAAAGTGTTCTGGTTGCACAGTGAGAGGACAGTCAGGCCTGCCTGAACCACAGTCACTTCTCTCACTCACACCTTCTGAACAGCTAGTCTCTGTTCTTATTTCAAGCCTCCTCTATTTTTCCTCTTTATGCAGTCCCCAGGCTACTTTGAACTTCAGAATTAGAGTGAGAACATTAAGTAATCCACAGATAAGAAATGCAATGTTTTCCCCCACTTCTGTTAGCCCCTTTCACTTTTGCCTGAGTACTTCTACAACTCCATTCCTCCTCCCCACATTTGCTTTTAGGTGTATAAAGTGGGAAGGAGAGATGGAAGAAGATAGGGGCAGGCCCAGCAAAGTTAGGCTCAGCCTTGGCAGTCCACTGCCCTACTAACTTGTTGCTTTTCCTTTGCTGCCAAGCTGGTGGCTGGGGCTCCGAGGGCTGCACAATGCCATTGTCCCCCTGCCAATGCTCTTTCTCCACCAGGCCAGTCCTCATTAATGAAGCTCAGCTGGGCTTCACTGACCTTGTACCAGGTACCCCAGGGCTGGCAGCAGCTCCTCGTTAGACATCAGCCTCATTCAGCCCACTGGAGGGTGAAGGCAACAACCGAGGGCTGTCAAGTCCAGCACGTACAAGCTGCTGAGGCAGCAAGGAAAAGGCAGCTCTAAGCGACGGAGGCAGGTGGCACCACTTCCCGCATGTCACCCTCGTTTCGCGTGCTTTCCCGACGACGTGACACAGAAAAGGAGTTACAGGCACCTGCAGCAGATGATTCAGCTTCAATAGAGGAAGCTTATATGGTCTCGAGGTAGCAAAGGAAACTAATCACACTGGCTCTAGGAAAACAAATAAGTGCTGAACAGGTGCCAAAAATGACTTGGCACTTCCAGTCACCTTGCAGTTCATTTCCAGTGCAAGCTAGGAAGCAAACACAAGAAAAGTTTTTTGACTGGTTAATGCGCGTCGCCCTGCAGAGATCTTGAGAAATGACAGAGTACAGATGGCGAAGGGTGAAGGAAGCAGCTGAAGCAGCACTGAGTAAGGGGGATGAGCACGATAGCCCTAGCGATCCTTCCGAGGAAGGCAGACCCAGAGCCATGTCTCTGGGCACTATCACCAGTGCCGTCCCCCAGCTCCAGGCGCAGCATCCACATGGTCACCGGCTGTACAGGGAGATGAGTGAGGAGCAGGTGGTTACTTTGGGTACACCGAAACATCCTCACGCTGAACGTGGGGACCCTCTGCCACCAAACCTGTCTTCAAGCCTTAACGCTTTAGTTAGTAACGCTCTGGAGGTTTGCACAGGGGAAAGCAACACGAATGGTGGAAAGCTCAAAGTTTATCAGCAGACTAGTACTGCAAGCACGTCTGGAAGGGGCTGCTGAGTTAGAAGCAAACTGCTTTGAAATAAAGAAAATAAATAGAAAAATATAAGCCGCACTAATGATCATAGCTCTGGAATACAAATTGCAACAGGCTACTGCTGTTTATAATGTTGACCTTGCTTTTTTCTTTTTCTTAAAAAAATAATCTTTAAATCCACTGTGAAGGACAGACATACCACCTACTGCCTCATCCACCAGATGAAGGACTGAAGCTATTTTTGGCATTCGTTATGGTCCAGGTGGCCCATCTGGCCTGATTCACTTGGCCAGTTTTCCTTTCCATCTGGGAATTTTGACCCTCCTGCTTTCCAACTAATTGTATCACATTATCTCCTTTTTGTTCCCCACTTCCCTCGCTGCAAAAGGTTGCAAAAATCTCATGCGCTGTGTTAGAAAGTCTCAATTAACCTCTAACCTTGCTTCAGTGCATACGGCTTGGGTTACTTCTCACACCCAACCGTGGGCCCATTAACACGTTGTCGTAAAACAAAAACTGTTTTGACGGGCTGTAATTGCTGCTAAGTGATGCCGAACAAAGGCGCTCTTGTCCCGGGGCTCGGCCCTCGCTCCCAGCCCCGATCCTCCCGGGAACGGGGCTCAGCCCCCCCGGATCTCTTTAAACTCTGGAGAGAAGCTCCTCAGCACCGTGAGTTGATGCAGGAGCTGCAAGACGCCCCCCGCAAACCTGGCAGCCCCCCGCAAGACTCGCAGAAACATTTCGGGTGACGGGTTTTAACCGCCCCTCCACTTCCCTTCCTCCTCCGGTCACAAATATAATTAGTTTATGTTAGCTGGAAAAGGTCGGAGGTGACCAAAGGGCAGGGCCCTTTTTGTTTTTAGGCAAGATAGTGGAATAATTGCTTGACGCTCAGATCTGCAGGTGCTTTATGAAGCTCATTTGGTGCTGGCAGCCCGCAGCGAAAGCTGATTTCCCTGGAAAACGCCGCATTCCATGTGACAGGGTTTATTTGCTGCGGCAGGAGTGATTGTCCATTCATGCCATTCATCATTATGGTACCCGTTACAGTCAACACTTACCTTAGCCGCTAGTCCTTTTAACACTTGCTCTCCTCCCCAAAGACTGGTATCCGCGGCCGAGGCAGGATTAAGCCGCACTTCCAGAGAGGATACGAGGATGCTGGGGGGGTTTGTGCCTGCCGGCTCTCCTCCTGCCCCACTCAGGATGCTGAGAAAGCCTTCCTGGGCACTGACAGAGCCAAACTGGCCTCATGAAACATCCTCTAGTCAGACTTCTCAGGTGAAGCAGGTATTTTCAGGCCCAGATGACCCCTCAGTCAAGCTGCAGGAATAGCAGTATCCATTTTGCCATATGTGCTCACTCAGAGAGCTGTAAATGCACATGGTTTGTCAAACATACCATGAGGAAAGCCCCCATGCCAAGGGAAAGACACAGACTGAGTGTTTCAAAGCCCTCCTTCAGGCTGAAGTGCGTATTTTGCTGGAAATTTAAGTTAAAATTCAAGTTCCAAAGCAACTGCCAGGAAATACCTCCAGAAGATAGATCTGCCTGTTTGAAATGGTGCACTCCAGTTCTTCAAAAGATAAATAGCCCCAAGTCCCTGCAGACTGGCCTGCACGACACTCTGGATGGTCATCCCGTGCGCAAACCACTGCTAACGCAGAGCTGGATGACAGACATCAACTGTGGCCCCTCATCAGCAGCATGCAAATAGCTGGGACCCATCTGCCTTCCCGTGGAGCCTCTGCAGAATAATTCAGTTATTCCTAGAGCCTTTATTAGAACAGCTTCCTGGAACATCCTAATGGCCAGCAAGTTCTCTGCAGAGCATCTTGTCTTGCATTTGAAAGCATACCTTCAGCCAGGAGAGTCCTTTCCCCACCCCCACAGCCCCTGAGGGAACCTCTCCTGCAAGCATATGCCCTAAGTGTACAGATAGTCCAGGACAAACATAATCATATGGTGAGGATAGTGCAAAACACGTTGTGTTTGCAGCGTGCATCAATAACCCAAAACACCTGACATCACAAAAAGCAGTGCTAGTATGCATCCTCACCCATCACCCATTATTCCAAGGCAGAATCCTTGCTCCTTTTGTCGTTCTATAAAACTACTTTCTACCTTGTTCTTAAGCATGTGTCATTCTTAAATATGGAGCCTCCCTGGCAGACAAATTGAAAACGTAGTGTTCTTAATGCCAGAAAATTCATCCTGCTATGCAGCCAATGGCTGCAGTTTAACCTCATCACTAATTGTCCTACCTGCTACCAGAACAGTTTTCTCCTTTCTTCTGCAGAAGCTTTTACAGAAGATCCTCACTAGACAATATCATTAAACTTCCAGAGCACAACCAGAAAGCTCACTGCCACAGTGTAATCTTACCCCTTTGTGCAAACTAGAGATGCTCAGTCACTGTAATAAAATAAAAGCCACCTTATGGGGTTTTTTTTAATCCCAAACTTCTCCCTATTCCTTCAAGTTTCTAGTGGGCTGTTATCTTTATTTCTTACTGTCATCATCATCATGGCTAGGCTTTGTGAATGAAGATATGAGAATGGCTCTACCCACACTTCCTACAAGCGCACTGATGGCTGAAAAGGCCGATGCGCGATAGGCAAGTCCAGTTGCAAAAGGCACAGCAGAAAGTCTCCTTAGGTGGTATTGGCGAGGCACGGTTCTTTCTGCGTTGTCTTTTCTCCTCGAGACTAATTCTACGTGCGTTCTCAAAGGAGGCAGCAGCGTTATGGATGGTGTGTCTCCACGTCTCCTGATTGGAGGCCAGAGTGGACCACTGATGGTAGCCAATACGGCCAGAACTGAGGTATTTCTTAGTGTAAATAAAAACTAAAGAGCTTCAAGCAGTAGCATTTCAAAGCAGCTTGCGCTTGGGAACACACCAAAATGGCTATTCCGGATACCCTAGAATAGCTGCTTTGGTTAATTTCCAGGTACAGACAAACTTGAAGATTTAACCTCCTGATGCTGCCTACAATGAGTTGCTCACCCTAAATCCCAGCACTAACCTTCTGTGCCTGGAGGTACCACCTGACCTCTGGTAAATCAAATTCTATCACAGCCAACAATTACATCTCAGACATTTCCACATCAGTATATATTACTGCACCCATTGCTGGTTTATATCTTATTTAGCTATTTATCTTTTGGCTGAGGAATGAAGTTTCTACAAAGCACAGATATTACCTAATCAGTGTAAACTGGCACTCCTCCACTGACTTGCACAGTGCTACTTTAATTTATATCAGGTGAGGATCTAGCCTGCTTAAGTGTGTGTTTACCGAAAACAAAGCCTGAATACGTTTTATCTTCATTGCATTACACAGCGCATGTAGGATATAGCTCCTCAGAAATATGGTCTTAGCTGTAACACATACTGGGCACAATAGCTGGAAAAATTTGGATATGTTCAAGCAGAGGTAGTTAGAAATTTTCAAAAGTTGTCACTTGAGGCCTGAATTTAGGCAATTTGTTATTGCTTAAGTAACAAGCACCTAGGTCTATCAGGACAGTTAAAAGAGACAAAAAATGAGGTCTCTGGACCACTTTTTCAGCTGAGGGGGAAGCCTCTGAAGGGAGACATACACAGGTGAAAGCTGGGTACCTCAGAACAAAGATAAGCCAGTGCTGGCTAAAGACAGACCTGGGCTTAAAAGTCCAAAAGCATCATTTCTGTGCCTGTTTCAGAAAGCTAGTATTACATATCCAGAGAAATGTAAGATCTAAAATACATATGCAAAAGGAACTTAAGTGCCCAGCAAGTGTGCAGCTCTAGAAATGCCTGTTTTCTGAATCAGTTTAACACCTGAAGTCACACCTACCATCCCCACCCTAGGTCTCACTTTGCAGTCATTATAGGGCTTTCCATTGGTATTTTCACTTGTGAGCTCTACAGCCTGCCACATGAATGTGTGCAACCACACTCTCCCTCCTCCCGCAGAGCAGGGTTCATATCTGTAACTCCAGGAGAAATAAGCCCCTGCAAACAGGAGAGGTCAGTTCTCTTCCCAGCTTCACTGGGTGACCCTGGGAGAAAGTCCCTTTTCTTCCTGTTCCTGCCTTTCTTTTCTCACATGTCTCTGGATTTGGGGTGGGACAGATCTGTCAAAATGCAGATCTTTGATGCCAACTGGAACTATACGAGAAATAGAATCATAGAATGGCCTAGGCAGGAAGGGACCTTAGAGATCATCCAGTCCAACCTCCCTGTTATGGGCAGGGACGCCACCTCTCGACTAGACGAGGCAACACATGGAGACCGAGCAGGAAATAGCAGAATCACCTTTTAAGAACATTCCAGTGCTGTGCATTAACCATAGTTGCCTACAGAATCTAGCATAACACTGTGATAGCTATTTTTTGGCTAAGGCTAAAGAAAAAGCTTAAAGCATTCTCCATGACAAACCTGAAGAGCAATTTAGCAATAAAATCCCAAAGAAAATTCAAAATAAATCACTAGTAACTTGCATTTGCTTTTTGTGCTGAAAAATTCTCCAGAGACTGGAGACGCGCAACTCCTTTTCATAAGATACATTTTTGATATTTCTGCGATTAGACAGCACAGTTTGTATAAACAGTGAAGGGAAATTATGCATTACATGCATTTTTAGTCTTTGAGGAAGATCACATTAACCTCTTCCCAGGGACACAACAAGCAGGGACATCACTACAATCAAGGAGAAAAAGTAAAAGTGGTATCTGATTGTCCTGCCTCCCAACATTTCTCCTGTATAACCTCAGAATTTTCCTCTGCCTCTTTCACCCAAGATTTACCAACATACTGCACAGAACTGCTGAAGCAAAGCCTATAATTAGGTTATTATCTTTAAGAAAGGAGTCTAATTGTAGGACGACAAATGCCAAACACATGAAAGATTACTTGTGTCTTATGAACAGATGACAATACCTTCCAACGCACGCTCCGTTCCATGTGTGGAAAATTCAGATGCCAGTTTCAGATAGGACCGAACCACTGACATTTACTCAAAAAGGCATCTGGAAGTAGATGATATCATGTGGTGAAAAGGAACAGCAAATTAACTAGAACAACAACATCATTTTCCCAGCAGCAAGGAAAAAAGAAAAAGAATTCAACTGTATATAAGTGGACTGCCAGTCCAGAGGTGAAACATATGGGAATCAATAGCAGAGGCGGGAGGACAACTGTCACACAAAGGATGCGGGGAATTTAAGCAAATTAATAGCTGTGGGAAGATGAAACAAAGATGACTCAATTGTCAGGCGAATAATTTTGGTTTCCCCCAGAGCCATCATTACTAGTTATTTGATACAGATTCCCATTAAACTGGCTCAAGATAGGTCAGAGAAGCATAGCTGTGGGTTGAACAAGACCTGTGCTGCTTAGACATAATGTGAGCACTTGAAAGAATGGCTCAGCCTCTGGAGTCCAGCTCTTGGCGTTCACCAGCTTTCCTCAGTCTACGGGTGTATTCTCAGTCATTCAGAACAAGTGACCTCCAAAAAAATATTTCAGAGACATGCAGTTTGAATTAGTTTCCTAAGTTCACAAAGTGACAGCCTTAGCTCTACCCCTTCTAAACTCAGTGAGAACTTCCAGGGGTTCTTCCCTTAGGAAGATAGCAAGGAGCATCACATAGGACTCGCAAACCAAAACTATTATTTTTTAAGAGCAGACAGAGTAACTAATACAATATGTGAAGTAGTACACCAAAGCCTCATTAATATTCCTATTGCTAATTCCACACACCTCAGTTCACACACAGAAAGCAGTGGTCTCTTCCCCCTTCTCTGCTAACATTTAATAGACCATTTTAAGGAGCTCTCACACAACCAAGAGTTCAGGAGCATTACAAAATATCCTTCTGCATGTTTCTTCCTGTACATGAAGGATGAATGGAAACCACCTCAAAGATTATTCACACGACAATGGACCAAACCTACAGCTTTACAGTGTTTCTGCAGCTGCTGGTGTGAATGATCAAAATGTGGTTGCTTTATTTTGTGTTTACTTTTTCATCTATACAAGCTTGGTTAGCAAGGCTATTAAAAGACATCTCATTGTGAAAGGAAGAAGTGAACTATTTCTAATGTTTCCTCCAAAATTTGAAAAGTCTTGGGAAAATTCCTTTTAAACACTTTTGCATTGTAAAGTTAGCTCATAATGTAATTTGAGTTATCACCTCATGTAGAAGAATAACTCTTTACTTAAATGGGTGGACTTGTTAGCTTGCCTTGGCTGGCCCACAGACCAAGACATTTGAGTAGTGACTAGATGAGTACTGCTAATTCTTCAGTGTTTTCCCATAACTCCTGCTGGGAAGCATGAAGGACAACAAAGTTTTCCCAAATCCGTTAAAATACAGCTTGTAGAGCAGCCCAGCCCAGCCAAGCTGTCTTGAAGAAGTGGGAGCCTATGAATTGCCTCTTTCATCCATATTTCCAGGAGAACTGTTGTGTCAGTACTGGGCCCAAGAGAAGTTCAGCCTTTGTTCCCACAGCAAAATAAGTGGGTTACTCATCTACCCAAGTCAAACAAGCTTACATCCCTTCTCTCCTCATGGGCAGAAGCATGGAGAAGATCTTGCATAAGCTCTTCCTCTTACTCATTTTGTGTCCTCAGCAGAGCTAACCACAGAACTGGGGACCACGTCCAGAGTCCACAGCAGTCATGTGGAAGATCCTTCTGAGTTGAATAGAGTAAAACCTGCCAGACCCTTTACGTTACATCTGACGCCATGTTAAGGACAAACTCACCAAGTGCAAACATGAGTTCCTAGTTCTTCTCATTTCCTCAAGGTATCCAAGAAATTCAAAATCCACTTGGGTACAAGAGAATTCTTGCCTATTTCTGCCAACCCTCTTCTACTGCTTTACCAGAGCCTGATGGAATCAAACGTTCCTGCTGTGTACAGCAACAGCATCTGCTCTATTGGCTGCCCCCACTTCACTCCACTAAACTTCAGCTTATGACTCCTTGCTTAAAAAACAAGCAAGCAAAACCTCTGAACTCCCACTTTAATAATCAAAATAAATAACTGGAAATAAATTGTAACCACTTTTCTGACATCACGTTAGCATTGTGAATTACAGGAGGACACTTAGGCGAAGGCTGAAATTTGTCTTTGCAACCCAGTGCTGCACCGCCTCCGCAGACTCATACCAGTTAAGGCTACTTTAATTTTTAATTTCTTCTCTTGTTGCTGCTAACAGAAACTACTTACAGCCAACAGCACCATTGTGTTGCATAGATAAGACTCCAGCACATAAATGGTATCAAAATACCACCACTGCTACTGGCCTCAAAACGCTCTTGCTGTCATCCATTGGTCAGCAGGTCAACCAACTGTCCCAGGCATCACTCCAATTTCTTTCTCTACGCTTATATATTAGGGATGTTATAAAAGCAATCTAGTCACTTAAATGAGTTGTATTCCGGTCCACTGGACAACCTTGTAACAAAGTCTCTTAGGTCAGGAAGTCACTTAGATCAGCTGCCCTCTAGAGCAGCTCTGTTGTTTTGACCTTGGTGGATGAAATTATTTATTTTAAAACAAAAGCTAAACAAGTAAATGAAAGGGAATGCAAGACCCAAGAACTTGCTCTTGTTTGTTCATTCTTGAGTGTTGAAGGCTTTCATTTTTCAGTGGGCAGGGGAAGAAAGGTGAATTAACATTTCTTTATGGAAACATCTCCTTTTCCAGAAAGCTGTACTACCTTAAAAGAATTTACAGAGAGAAAAATTATAGACTATCTACTTATGCAGCTCTTGTCACCAAAATACAACATTTTTTCAGTGCAGAGTAGACTTGATCCAGATTCAGGAGTCCTTGGCAAACACAAGTTAACACCGCAGCCTTCCAGCCTTTCCTGCTGTATGTACCGGCCTTGCCACTTTGTACTGAAATTTCTGCAAAACACTCCAAAGTGCTATTCCAAAGTGACCTACTGCATAGAAGCTGCTCCAAAATTTGATTTCTTCCTTGAAGATTTTGACTCCTGTCAAAATGAAATATGGGTTTTCTCTTAAAAAAAGAAAAATAAAAACCAATTGTTTCCGGAGTTCATGTTTCCTTTCTTCTCACATTCCACAGCAAAGAGAGCGAAGATTCAGGCCTAACTGAAAAACTGTTCAGCAGACAGACCCAGGGATGAGCTCTGCCCTGGGTCCAATTTCCAGCTTGCTCCTCTGCCTCCCCCTCAATTCTGTGTCTACTGAACGACCAAGTACTTCAGGGGTGAAATTGCCCTGCAGCAGCAGCATCTGCTCAAGGCTGCACCAAAGAGAGCAGTGACCCTCATCCCCCTCCAAGCGCTGCCGGGCTAAGGGCTGCTCGGCACTCGCTGAAATGACTCTGAGCTCTTTGCGAGGTGTGAAGCAGGGCTGGTTTTAAAGCCTTGAAGCATTTGCCATGTATTTATCTGTAATTGCTTCAGGGATAATCCATACATTTATAATCCTGTTAATTCTTCTGTCATCAGACTAAATTTCCTCCCTGAACCTACTCCCTGAAGTAAAAAACATGGAGCTATTCTGAGTCATTTTTACTGACACAAACCCTGAGCAAGAGACAGAGTTTACTGAGCAGGCAGAAGCAGAGCCAGGCTCAGGGCTGACACTGATGGGGTTTGGGGGAGCTTAAATTAGGGGGTGGGAGATAGACCTTCGAGCTTCTTGGCATTTCCTGAAATAATAAAACAAGCCATCCCTTGGATTAACAGGCACCTCCCTCAGAAGCTATCACAAGGGCATTCCTCTCCAGCTTATCTACTCAAAATTTGGTTCAGAGAATGAATTTTGGCCCATCTGCATCCGAAGGTAACTTGCCCAGCTCTGTATCTGGCCACTGAGAAGGAGCAGCTCTAAAGCCTCTTTTCTTCATGATTGCCAAGTTTATACAAACCTCTTTTGTTCAAAAAAGGGTTTGATAGCAAAACCACAGGTCCAAAGTGATTAGTTAAGCTAGAGAGTTCCTCTAATACGATCACCAAGAAAAAAAAGTAAAAGGAACCTATTTCTGCATCCCTGGTTATTGAGTCAGACCTTTCTCCTCAGAACACTACTATTTATTTTCTCAAGTTGTTAAATATAAGCTATTCCTCTTGGGAAGCACCACACATACACACTCACGGAGATAATTACTAATAAATTGTAAAGCTCTGGATTTTGCAAATTAATTCTGGCTTAATCTTGCCAATCATAATCTGCCAACAACTTCTCAAGACTAGTCATCACATTTTTAGTCTAGCTAAAAGCAGGAATTTTTACTTATATTGCAATTCTATATAATAAATACTGATGTTTAAAAAATATTGTCATTGTTAAAAAAATATTTAAAGTAAGCTCAAAAGATTTTACCTTTAGTATTTACAAAGGAAATGATTGCTATTTTTCTTGGGAAATTAACTTTGCACACCTACCTAGAGCACAATTTGCCTCTGTTTTTTTAGTATCCATAAATTGGATTTGACGTCTTCCTTTATTAAGCTTCTAAATTTGTCCTTGAGTAAATGTGTGCTTGTTTAAAATAGTCTAATACAGTGATTCAAAACCACTGGGGCTGCCAGGGCAAAATTTTGAACTTTATGCTCCCAAGAAATGTGTGGCCTTGACCTTGCCAAAAACTCCGTTTTATGTTTAAATGCTCACAGATTTAATAATGGGCTTCACGAAAGACGTGCCATTAACTACCTCCTTTACTCTCCTCCTAGTTAACAAAACACTTATGTCTGCAGTGGATGCTGTAAGAATTGAATTAGTTATCTAGGATAATATGTCCACATTAGCAAATGGTGTCCCACCAGTTCAATACAGAAATTAATTGTGGGATTCTTGTCAAATCCACATTGTTTCCTGGCGCAGTTGCAAGCCACTCAATTAGACACCTTTCAAGGCCTTTTGCGGGTCTAAATGTAGCTAATTGCTCCAGTTCTGGATGGGGATGATTCATCTCCCAGATGTCTCGGACCTCTCCGCAGCTCCGCTCAGCTAATATCAACACATACAGCCGACAGGATATTCTTGTGAGCAGGATATTTTTACTCATGCCTCCCTTTTATATGATTAATCCCGAACAAGGAAGGTCTCCTGAATCACGCTCTTGACACGGCAACTCCTTTACGTCTGCTGGCTTCCCACACACGAGGGACTGGGCATGAATGCAGCCCCTTTGTCAGCGCTCTCCAGGTGCAGCACTATTCACACTTGGGCTTGACAGCAGAACATAACAGTTTTTATTTGCCGGTCTCCTCTGTCAAGTATTCTTTTCTCTTCTGCTGCTTCCTCATTTGTCCATATATCAGTGGCAGGGCTGGCCAAATTGAAAATGAATGAAGCACAAAGAAAGACTGTAGTTTCCACAGTGACGGTCTATGGGAAAACAGTGCGCAGTTTGGGGTTGTTTTTTTGTGGAGTCCTCAAAGGTCACTGGTAGCACTTGTAGCTGTGAGTCCCAGAGGAAAAGACCACAGCATCTGGGCCACTGGTTACCACCTTTCAAGAAGAAATCCTCATGAGCTGTTGCTTAAGAGCCATGGGGTTAGGAACAAAAAAATGTAATAACCTTGAAACTCCTTCTCCAACCCTCTTTGTATACAAGGAGTTTCAGGAACATAGGAACCAGGTAGAGAGAGAGGCACCTTGGTAAGTCAGTCCCCACGGTGTAGGATGTAGCGTTGTTAGTGGGAGCTGTGTGCCTCCAGCCTTGGTAGGTGGCTGCAACGTGAAACTTCTGAGAGATCTGGTGCGGCACCTTCGGCTACATCAAGCCTCAGCAAGACTTCCCGTGAGACACACGCACTCACCTGCCGTTAATGCAACCAGCCACCGGATGTCTTCGTTGCTCCATGCCAGTACCCATGGAAAAGCTTCTTCCCAGGAGTGGAAAATTAAGTCTCTTAAGGATGACGACACACAAAATGACCATCAGAAGACAAGAGCTCAGCTCACTCGAGCTTCATGTTGGTGCTTTAGTAGAAAGCGATGCGTAGTGGTTAGAATATTAGCTTGAGGAGCAGGTTTTTGTTCAATGCAGTGCTGGCTGTCCCTGGAACCTTCGCTTATGAGACAAGTCATCTGAGCTTCTCCATCAGCAAACTGGAATGCTGGACATGCCCTGCTTGTGCAAGTGTCAAGAGAACAGCACAATGCCCAGCAAGCATTTTGTAATGCCAAGGTCCCTACTCCATAACTGCAATCGCCCTCAAGTGACTGTCGTCAAGGCCTTGCCCATGCCTTCCCTTTGCCCTCACGCCAGTTGAACTTGCAGCACCACAACCACTACAAAGAAGCAGCACTCTCCACCTTCGAGAGCGGGTTCTTAACCAGCTCTGCACATTTGCATCCAACTTAAGAAGAAAAAAGAGCACAAAGAAGTCGATTTCACTTATATATAAAAACATATGCATAGAGACAGCCTTTATAGGCAATAGTTGTAACATGACAGTAGGCAGAGGCCAGCACTGAGCTGGACAGCAGCAAAGTCAACATGCAGAGCAGAAGGACAGCACCTACGGTGTCCCTTCAGGCCCCTAGAATGTTTGTCACTTGATTAATTTCTCTTGATTTCTTCTTTTCCTCTCCTAGTAATCCCTCTGTTCATGATATTGTTTGTCAAGACTCTTTGTTGCTCCTCATCCTTTTTACTAGTATTTGTAATTCTGGATCACATGCCGTCACCAGTTCCCAGGAGCAGTGCCAGACACAAAACCCTTAAAAATTCCTCTATGCATCCTGACATCTATGTGAAACAGGAGAGAATGTTACTTGCCTGCTTGACAGCTCACAGTTCCTGTCACCATTGCTGGGGCTGGGCTAGAGATGTTGCAGAACAGTTCACTGGAAGCAGTTACTATAGGCAGAAGAGTCCAACTCACTCTGTTCCTCAGCTTTAGTGTCTTCATTCCCAGGACATGTGCCGCTAGCACTCAGCAGAAGCAGATCTGGAAATGCCTTTTTCAATCCCAGGCCAGTCAGGTTTGCCAGGGACATGGGTAGGAAAGGCTCAGGAGATGTAGCCCAAATACCAGAACTAAAGTACCTCGCAATTTCAGTAAACCATATTTTTGAGATCGCACAAGGCCTCAAGCATAGCATTATAAAGAAATTTATCTTTTTTACCAAAATTATTCACATGCTAACTGCTGCATGTTTAAGTGCTTTCATATGGTGGGGTCTATGTCTGATAGAGCAGCCACTCAAAGCCCTGCTGACTCAGAACTTTCTTGGTGATTCCTCTGTCCCTTGGATCAACCCTGCCTTTGGGGAAGATATAAATTCCCATAGCATTAAAAACAACCTCCTTGAGGCTATCCGCTGCTATTGACTCCCTTGGTACCTCAATTCCATTCACTCGGAAAGGATAGCAACAGCAAAGTCCTCATTACATTCCTAATCTTTCCCATACCATTCTAAGTAAGTTACTAGTATTGTTTTCCTGGTGCAACAAAATAATTGCAACTTAGACACTTCTACAGCAAGCAGTCTAATAAATTTTTGCCCTTCTAGTGAGGCGGTAAGCCTGTCACTGGCTAGCAGATGCATTATTTTCATTTCTAAAGTAGCTGAAGTCCCAGAGGCAGCAGATGTAGAGCTTGGGGCTCTGTCTTCTGGCAGGAATACCAACAACCTTTGAAAACTTTCTCATCCCAAAAGTAAGTCAAGTCTATTATTTCCAGTGATCACTCTAGAGTAACCTCTTGAGAGGCCAACCACATGGTATTTTCAGTCTGGAATCCTATTTGTTAATAAGAGATTCAAGTTATTTAGTATATTATTGCTCCACTGTTACCAAGCATTAAATGAAAGTAACTTCAGTGTGATGCTCCTTAACATGGACTGCAACTACTATTAGTAAAATTGACGATACAGTATCTCTTAATTTTATTTTATGGATGTTTTTCTTTAATTATTTAACTTGTCCTGACTAATGATTCCCATCTTACGGTTTCTTTCTGCATCACCCTGTCAGGCTTTCAGGCACTTTCCCTTGGTCTCCATTTCAGATGGAACATTTTAGGCGTTTTAAGTCTCCAGAAAATTAAATAATAGTTAAGTCTTTAATTTTGCTTTGCTTTTAAAGAACAAAGCTAATGAAAAGTAGGTCAAACTGAACCCTGTTTTCCCAAGCATTATTCTTGAAATCTGTTAGCACCTTGTATCTCTATTCTTCTCTTAGCACTGCAGCATTTACAAGCTGTCTAAGCACAGATTCACAGGCCAATTATGACAGACCAACACGGACCTGAGACATGAATCTCAAATTTGAATCCCAAATCTGAGCAAGTAGCTCTTTGGGGAACTATTTAAAACAAAACAAAAACCAAAAAGCCACAACAAACCAAGAAAGCCCTGAATATCACCCAGATCCACAAATTCACATTTCTTTTGGGCTCATTTCCACAGTATGTCTTAAGCATTGAATAAGGACTAACGCAGAGTACATACACAAAAGTTTATTATTCCACTGCTGCTCAGAGAATTTAATGCCAGAGAGAGCAATGCAACATGTATAAGGGGACAATAGGCCCTTATAGGAAAGTTTTGCAATTTAAGTTGAAAAGGAGGTGTTCTGCTATGCTGACAATTGTAATCCTTGTAACAACAAGCAGCGCTACAAATCCCTTCTGGACACTAGCACCAGAGCTATGCTTAAGTACAAATATGCCGCTGTGTGATTTGGCATTTGTATTTGACTTGTCTGTAACCAGCAAACTGGTTAAGACAACCACGGGTCTCAGCTGCGTCTATTTGAAAAGTACAGCTACCTGCAGCACCGTGCACCCAAGAAGAGCCTAGGCCTTCTATTCCAGCTACTGAAGAGTCTCATAAAAAGCACAGCTCACACAGAAGCACTCAAAATCTAAGTAGGCAAGGCAATAGAAGTCTTACGCTAATAACTTCACAGACGAGAACGTGAGGCACAGAGTAAGTAAATACATAGACTGTGGTTTTTTAGCACTACTGCTTTGCTTAGGCTGCTTTCCATGAGGAGACACGGATCTTTCCATTTGGTGTGACTTTAATTATGGGCACACCAATCGGCAGACAGAGACATATCACAGCCAAATCTACTGCGGCTCCTCTGGCAACAGCTGACCCAGCTGACCTTTCTAACAAATACAAATACAAAGCCTTTTCGGGATCCATGTCCTGAAAACAGCCTCTCCTCACATTGCTGTTAACCCTTTGGGGCATTCAGAACCTACATAGGGGCTTTGTGGCTTTGATTTGCACCTGTATTTAGATATAAGCCCTCCACAAAGACATGAACTTGTATCCTCTTTCATCTCTCCATCTCTCCCTAACATTTAACTTTCCACCATGGAAGCTTTACACTGAAAAGCTAGAAATCACAGCGACCCAAGATGAAAGCCTATTTCTGATGGTGCAGAACCAGGCTAACACCTGAAAGTTATGCCACTACAGAGAGACCAGACTACACCAGCTGCCTTTGGGGAATAATCTCCATTTAGGAAGAGGGAAGCTTGCAAACGAATGTCGTGAAATACGCTTCACCGTGGGACTGGATATTCTGCTGGTACTCATGCACTGAGCAGTGCAATGAATCCCTGTTCCCACAGGTGGGCTGTGTAAAGTCCAGGGTTTGCTCGAGGAAACCACCTGCAGCCCTGAAAAGGCAGCTCATGGATAAACCATCACTGTGGCCACAAGAAAATTGAGAGAGAGCCTGAGCTGGGAGAAGTATCACAACATCAGCATAGATTTGAAGCCAGTTGGTAGCATTACTTGGTCACTAATGTTTATATGCTATACTCAGATAATTTTCCCGCCTGTAACTAAGCCAACATAGAGAACTATAGCTGAAATTAAGTGTTGGTATCAAACTTGTCCAGAGGATCTGCTGCAGGTTGAAACTTGGATTTTTATTTTTTATTTTACATTAACTGAAAGCATGGCTTGCCTCTGTATGGTTTGAAATGGGATAAGCAGCAAAACAGCAAGCTGGAGAACTGCTACCCTAGCAGAAATCTCTAACAGTATTTTCAGTCCAGTGATATGAGACACAGCACAAACTGCCCAAGACTTTTGCCCCAAAGCATGAAGCAAGAAAGTGAGAAAGCTTAAATACGAGTCTGTAAACTCTCTCTTCGCCCACAGTACAGATATTCTGTGTAACCAAACTGGTTTTATCCTGCATTGCTTTTCAGCTGCAAGTCACTAGTTTGAATCCAACCCAAGTGGAAAGGACAGAGCCATTGCTCTCTGGCAGATGTCAACTGGCTCCCGTGACATGGGCTGTCATTGACAGCCCAGAGCAGAGTGGACAGGTAGAAACATGCCCAAAATCTGAGGAATCTACAGTAATTTCATCTTTGCTGGGCATAGTGCTGGACTGAGATTGGATGCCTTTACCAAGGCAGAATGAAGGTGCACGAAGAGGCACATGGAAGAAGCTCCCACCACCGCAGTCTGCTAAACCTGCTACACGAACAAATGAAGCTGGACATCTGGCACAGGCTCCACATGGTGGATCCACACAAAAAAATTCAACAGAAACTTTAATTGCTGCAGGAAGAAAGGAATCATAGAATGTGTTGGGCTGGAAGGGAAATCACAGAATTTTACGCAGTTAAATTGATGAGATGCTGAAACAGCATTACTACAGTAAGAATTATCATCTAATTGATACTAACACTGTTATTTTTCAGCCTTATAGGATTTTTTCTTCATTTGTGTCAATTGACTTGGTGTTTCTTTTCTGTTCTAATTCTTTTTTCTTGTACAAAATATAATTACATTTCCACAAACGTCATGTCTACAGAGGGAGCGTGCCAGAAAGCTATTAGGCTAGTACTTGTCTTGCTGCTGTGCCAGATGCAGGATGCATCGACTTCTCTGAAGATCATGAGGTGTCTCATTTTACCCAGTTCCCCCTGTCTCATCAAAGGCACACGTGTAGACGACACAGCCAGTTTACAGCTCATAAGTTCACCAAGTTTAGTTCACTTCCATCACAAGCAACATTCAAGTCACCTACATTATTAGGTACCACTAGAAAACAGTATTAAAAGAATGAGAATCGCCATTTCCATAGCGGATGACTCAGACTTGCTTGCAGTCATCTGACAGGGCTGCACAAATATTAGGGTACATAGAAAGAGTTTTCCCATTCCTAGATTCCTGTGGAACAAATCTGGAATTTTGCCGTGTCTTTTTCATTACAATGTTTTTGCGATCTTCTACCACCTGCCACATTAGTAAGCCACCAGAAATGAAAGCCTAAGTCATCTTAGGGTAAACTTTGTTACTCTTTATTAATGCTCTATAAATCAGTCTTGTTATAAATCAGGGAATGTTCATTAATCAATTCTCAAAAATATTTTACTTGTCTAAGAGTGTCAAATCGTGAAAGTAACAAAGAAAAAATTAGAACCATGTGCTAGAAGTGGGTTCATGACTGCATGCTTACGTCAACAAAGACTCATAACTGCACAAACAATTACCATATATCATGTTAACTTTCATTAAATAAAACCATGCTGAAAACCAGTAGTACGATCCTTATAAAACACACATGTTTTCGAACATATTTGTGTATGCAGGACAGCATTTTGCGCTTAGTTAACTGCAAACTTGGGTTGCATATGTGTAAACATGGGCAGGATTTTTTCCTGCTGGCTCTCCATTCACAGATCATTAGAAAATATTGTCTGAAAACCCCATCTCCAGTAAAAGCACTGTAGGCTCTGCCTACAGAGCAAACTAAGACAGACAAAAACCGAGGACTAGAGATCAGGGATATGCAGACTTCACTCTTTAGACTATTATGACGTAGGCATTTAATCTTAGATAAGCCATTTGAAGCAAAGTATTTAAGCCTGGCTGAAATTGGATCATCAGTTAGTGTGAACTGATGTGTCCATTAATTAAGAATCTAGTCCCCTGGCTGCATACTAGCTAGAATCAAACGGGGTCTGGTTTCTTTAGCATGAAGTTGAGCAACACTATCTACGTTCAGGAGAGGTCAGTAATAAAAAGCCGTGCCAAGAACACACAGAAGTAAAACCTCCTGGATTATACCAGCAAAATAAAATACCAGTTCCCTGTGCAGAATAGCTCTGCCAGTGAGAGAATGATTTAGTTGGTGTCAGTGTCTGTGACAGCTTTTTCTAGAGCACCAGAAAAGTAGTTGTTACAACAAGAACCGTCGCATTTGTCACATGCAAAAGTTGAGAGCAGATCTGAGTTGGGTGCTGGGGCAACAGAAGAACACAGTAGCTTCCCTAGATGACAGCAAACCACATGAACCACATAATCTTCAAATTCCTGCCCATATCCATTTGTAAGTCAGTTTTCTTCTTTTTCCACATTTCTGTTTATTGATATTTATATCGCAGCAGTTCCTAGAGGTCCTAAGTGAATTAGATAACGATAAAAAATAAATATGGGAAAGCAAAACATATCAAAGGATCTACAAAGAGTCAGCAATTGAAGCAGAGAAAATGGGGAGAAATAGCTATATCATACTCATTTTGCTATACAGACAGGAAGACCAGCATAGTTGATCTTCCTTAATTGCACACTTAAAGTCAGTGAAAACATATATCTGGAAAGAAGTTACTGATAAAGGACTAGATAAAAAATAATAATAACCAAAATTTAGTTGAAATTTAGGTAAAAAAGCCCAATCAAACGATCCACTTGTGGATCCTCCATGGGATAGCAAGCTGGGGTAACATCACTGAGGCACATGCAGCCTGACCAGAAAGCAGTGCAATGTTTTTGCACTCATCCTCTTACTGGACATATTCTGGTCAGAGCTCTTGTCTCTTCTAATACTTTTCAATTGCAGTAAGTGGAAAAAAATCATGCCTGGTCATCTAAGCTATAGAGAACACAAAAGTAAACCCTCAGAAAAAGGGTCAGATGGCAGAGGGGGGGAAAAAAAAAAGCAAGCTTCCTCAAAATACTATTTCTAGAACATCATCATGCTTTGTCAGCCATCTCTGGGGGCTGCTGAGGGCTGATCCACAGTACTGGAAAACCCAAGGCAAAAATTTTACCCACTTTACCGCAGGCAAAACTCCTCCTGCCAAAGCACAAGGCACAGACACCCGTGCCCTGCCTGAGCCTGTGTGCTGGCCTGGTTTTGCAGCGTTTCCTATTTAAGTTTCTGTGCGCTAATGGTTATCAAATGGGTGGCTGTTTATTTTATAAAGGAAAGCCTACTCCATGGAGCTGGTAGTTTAAGTATTTTAAACAAACATTATCTACAAATTCTAAAGTGGTGTGTTTCCCAGGGCTTTTATATGCATTCAGATATATAGAAAAAAATAAATAGAAAAGAGGATAAATTTAAGCTTTGTCCTCAACATAGTTTCATCTCTGAACTTTAGCACCTGATGCTTATTAATCAGTTGCAGCCTGTCATGTTGGTCAAATCAAAAAATATTCTGCCAGGATTTTATTCATGGATAAGCACCAGTGGTGTCTATAGAATAAACTCAGATTTGCTGCACAAATTTCAGGTTGTGCAAAAACCTCTCATGATCTGCAGAAGGACAACCCGCTCAGTGTTGGCGCAGGCTTGAAAGCCCCTGACGTGCAGCGAAAACAAATGCCTGCCCTCTTACAGGCCGGGTGCACATAGCACCCATTTGTTGATGAGTTGCATTGATTCTGTGAAGTGTCCCATGAAATACGCCTTCAAAGCAGCAAAGAAAACCACCCTGAAAGAGGACAACCACTGTGAAAGCTACAGAACCTTCTTTGTGTCTTTGCTCTTCCCTTCGAAGCGAGTTCTTAGCCATGAACACACACAGCAGGATGTAGGGAAGCCGTGGTTATTTGGGAGATCTTGTGGTCACTTCCCTCCGTTCACCTGGCTCTGTATGTGTATAGATCTCCTTCACGGGGGCAGGGTGAGAGGAGAAGTCTTTTCTGAACGTTTCAGGATAATATAAGAAGCTGCTTAAAAAAAAAATTTTTTAAAAAAGTTCTATTTGGACTTCCTTGCCTTTTTCCAAATTATCTAACTAGGAGTAGGGAAGGAAAAGGGGGAAAATTCCACCATGAAAGAAGGAAAAAAGCCAAATAATATTATCTCCAAGGGATGCTAAAAAAGCAGTCCAGGCATATGCAGCCTACAAAATTGGAGCTTTCTAGTTGTCTCCGCTTGCTCATTCACAGAGCTGCCATCTGCGCAATTTTCTCCACACACTTCAAGCACGTACTGTGACTAAAGATGTTGAACTTCACTTTCCCCCCTGCCATGGAAAATTGGATTTTTAATTAGAGGAAAATGTCTATTTTCATTGAACATAGTAATTACATTTTTTCCCCTAGTCACAAAGCTCACTTGGGAAAATTTTACCTGAATGATTTTGTTTGCTCAAACTGAAGTGGGTGAGGAGAAGATAAGCGAAGGCAAGGGGAAAGTTTTTCCTACATTTATGTTTTGCAATAAAGGGATGGTTTTCCTGAAAACGTTGAGATAAATAGTGTGGTAAAGTCTGCAAACTAAATAAATCAAATACACAAGTATATGTTCAGACTTGGTGAACACTTCCCTCCTTGTGGAAGAGGTTGGTGCATGGGATAAGCCAGCCTATTCTTCTCCGTGAACTCAGATGTGATTCTCCAGCTGACTCAAGCACAACCACTCCTGTGCTGAATTGCTGGATGGTATCTACTGCAGACCTTCACTGATTTCATTTTTACCCATATGACCCTTCCTGAAAGCAGCCTGAGTAACAAGACAAGGCTCCATTCTAAAAAAAAAAAATCACTAACTGCCTGCAGATTTCATCTTATTTTACACCCAAGGGGAATCTGTACCGGCGGCAACCAGTGGTGCTCTCAAGTACCCATCTTGTGTTCAAGTCTCAGCCTTGTTCACAGATTAATTAGATTCATGCATAATAGAGAATAAGTAGGGGTTTCTCATTCATGTTTTTCTTACACAGCTCCTGAAACTTTCTGCATATGTTTCACCATGGCTAATGAATGTGTTTTGGGAAGGAGGCACTGTGGATATGTTGCCTGATCTAGTTGAGAGGCGTCCCTGTCCATGACAGGGAGGTTGGATTAAATGTTCTCTAAGGTCCCTTCCAGCCTAGGCCATTCTATGATTCTATGATATGGTCAGGACAAAATGAGCCCTAAGAGGCAAAAAAGAGGTGCTAGCTAGGAGAAAGGAAGAGGAGAGAATTTAAACGATTCAAAACGTGAGCTGAAGATTCACTGAATGCAGCAGACTTCGGATAAAACTTGTGCTAAGGTTAGACATGTATCTTTGCACACTATGAAAGGGTAGAACTGGCCCTTTCCTCCTCATTTATGCTGAGAGGAGGGAGTATACAGGAAAGACTGGAAAAAGTGCAGCAATGTTTTTGTTCCATTCCCTACCCACCCCCCACCCCAAAAGGGGAAAAATCTAACTGAAAAGAAACTTCAAATAAGACTTAAAAGCATGTCAGCCTAGGAGTGCTTAGGAAACATCCTCACTCCCAGGAAACACTTTTGTTGGAATAGCCATTGTCAGCATTTTCTTTTTAGACAAAGAAGTTGCTGTTAACAATGAGAAAACAGGCCTTTGGAAATTTTTCAATAAACTGTGTTTAAAGGGAAAAAAGATCACAGACTATATTATGAAGAAAAACGTCCTCCCTATTAAAAAGAACGCTTAGTTCAGGCAGAATAAGTCTTCAGAAACAGAGTTGCATCTGACCTGCTCCACCATCCATACTGCTAAATCTTACCCATTCCATTTCCACCTGCACGTGGGCTTTTCTTCTTCTTTCACACTCACTCCTGAGATGTGGAAATAATAAAGAAGAAATGAGACACCACCATTGTTTTCAAAACCATACCAGCTTCTTTTGGATTTATTGTCAAGATCTCTTTTTCGGCAGGCATAACAAGAAAGGTCAAACTGGAACACAGCTGCAGGTGTGCAGCTACAACCCACACTGCAGCTTTGTGCGGTGATGAATGAAAACATGAGGTTTTTTTAAACTCTGCCTAACAATCCAGAGGCTCTTTTATCTCTCCTTGAGGAAAGTTGGAGGGGAGCTGCTCAGCTGCTGCTTTATCAGATACATTTGGTCCTGCTGACTTGGGACTGGGAAGCTTTATATTACAGCTGATCTGTACATCTGGTCTTCCCTCTTTCCTTTTTCATGCATCCTTGCATATGACATTGGAAAAAACAAGTAAGAACAAACTAATCTGAAATCAAAACCAAGTCAGCAAGGAAACTAGAATTAAGGTTTGATACTTTCACTACCACAAGAATACAGAGAAGCTCTTATTGCTCAGCAACACAAACAGTGCAACTGCTGTGAGGTACGTAGAAATAATGACACCTGCACTTAACAAAAAGACACACTGATTTAGGATTTACACGTTTGGTTTTTTTTAATCATTCATTCCAGCTGATGTCTTCCTTTAGGCCTTAGAGATCTCATTTCTGAGGGGAGGAGAACTAGCACTAAGCATTTAGGAAATTTGTGATTTGACGGAGGAAGGACCTGAAACTCAGCAAGAAGGTAGGACACAACTCTGCCCACGTTGCTGGGGGGACAGCAGAGATCTAAGAAAAACTGGTCTCATTGGATTCATTTTGTAACTATAGAAATATATATTTCATTTCTGCTGCTGCCTCTCAGAGTCACCACCACACAAAGGTCCTTGAAACAACTTTGCTCCCAGCGGTTCCCACTCGGATATCAAACCAAGTGACTGATTGCAACAATTCACCTTTTGGGTTGGAGGGAGCAAACACCACTCAGCTCTCCCAAAAAGCAACAAGAACTTCTCCTATCACATTCCTGAGCTGGTGAATGGGACTGAACACTACAGAAAATGCAGGCTCTATGATTGATTTGCTTCAACAGGAGCACAAGTCTGAAGGTTCAGCTTTTTGCATCTGTCTCAAGAGCCTGAAATTCAGACCGACCGTATCCAAGGGCACTTCAGTACTGCTGGAGCACATATCATTGAGCTGGCTCTGCCAATGCTGAAACTAGAATCATAGAATGTTCTGGGTTGGAAGGGACCACCAGAGATCATCTAGTTCAACCCTCCTGCCAGAGCAGGGTCATGTAGGGCACCTCAGCAAGGCCAGAACAGTCACTTTACAGGAGGATCCACAGCTCCAGGATGACACTTAAACAAACAATGAGGTTTTGCCACTGACCTTAACCTGAAACTGTTTATGGCTGCTGACTTAAATGACTTACAGTTGGTGTAACACCATGGTGTTGTCTTTGATCACTAAAGTAATTAGGTCAGCACCTTAAAAAGCATGTAATCTCTAACTAGCTTGGCAGCTCAACTCTTTTGATGATGAGGATATCCAAATCTGCTTCACAAATCTTACCCAGCATCTCGACTTCAGGCTTCAGCTCTGGAAACTTATGTCTTAAATCAAAATCACATCCTGGAACTACTCCAAGTAGTTGCACCTCCAGCTTCTTTCTAGAAAAGCCAACCCATAAGTACAAATAGACCAGTTCTGCCCTAACTATTAGGCCAGTGACTTCAACACAACTAAAGGCATCTTTAAACAAAGTATATATTAAATATATAAACACTGAGGCAGGACAGTGCTGTACCTTTGCTACAAGTCTTACAGAAAATGGCAATTTTGTAACTATGAGAAATATGCTTTCAAGAGCCTCCAGGTTCTAGTACACATCACCAGTCTAAGCACAAATGCTGTCTTTGAGTTATTTTAAATAACCCTTGTTCCTGAAACATTAATGTCCACAGAAGCTACCACACCTTTTTTTTGGCTTGGGAACCGAGACAGAGTCTTGTGATTTGTCCAAGGCCATATAAAAAGATATTAATAGTAGAAATTCATGTCATGGACAACATCTGGTGTAGATCATTTGCAGATAAACTGGCTCTCAAAAAAATTAATAGTTTTTAAGTTTGTTTACAAAGTTGTTGTATGTTGTTTCCACTGTGTTATTAAGAGCACATGGAGCCATGCTTCCTAACAGCAGCATTAAAAATAGACTAGGATTCACGGTGGATGAAATTCAAGCTTTGGTTTTGATAAGCATCCAGAAGTTAGGATTAGCCAAACTTCTTTAGTCAGCCAAGAATTTATAGTAAGACATTTATTATGGAAAGCTAGAGTATAAGGAACCTGAACAGAAGTAAGCTGTAGTTTTCCAGACAAATCCATCTACCAGGTCAAGATGGCGTGTGCTGCCAAGGCTCAACATACACAACGCCTTCTGGGAGTGACAGGATTTCCATCAGTGACAAGCACTGGAGTTAGGATGGAGCAAGGCATCCCGGTCGATGTAAAGGCAGATGGATGGTTTCCTTTGGGAAGCTGTCCTTGACAGGAATTCCAGTGCTCATGGATTGCTGTCTCAGGCCTTGGTCAGCCTTTATCCGCTGCTGTCTGTAAGACCTGATTTCTGTGCGTGGTCATCACGGACAGAGTGTGAAGACTCTACACTGAATAAGCTCTTGGCTTGCTGAAATTAGCATCAGCACTACTGGGAGCATCACATCAACCATAAAAGTCATCCAGCTGGATACCAAGAGTTTTGTGCACTTGTACAGAACAGTATGTTACTGATATCCTGCCACCAAAAGACAGGAAAGAAAATTAAAAATATCTAAGAAGTCTGATGTGAATAATTCAAAGAAGATCAAGTGTGCTTCATTACAGAGCAGTTGTAAACCAGTTTGCCTGACCAAAGATTTACATCTTGTAATGACACCTTGTGATGGTGGTTGGAACATAATGTTTTCTAAAAGCCCCCAAAATAGGTTGAATGAGAATACCCTGAAACTGGCAAAAATGCACTGTGTTCTAAGTTAAAACATAGCTGTGAGCCTGAATAAAGAGATGTGGTTAGTAGTTGGCTGCTCATCCCCACTCTGTTGGCTCATCTTAGCTTTATCTTACTAAAGAGCAAAGCCTGCCTTTCCTCTTGCACTCAGGAGCATGGCAGCAGTCTCAGACAGATTCAGAGGGGCAGTTTCCAGGTTTTCCCAACAGTGGCAGGTTCAATATACCTCCCTCACAGTGCCAGAGTATAACAGAACACCAGACAGGGCTGGTGTCAGATAAGGTTTTGTCACCAGCACTGAGTTTTCCCCGTGAAATAGCCTAGTTTGTGAATATGTTAGGAGGAGATGAAAAGCTATTAGACTGTCAAGGAGCGATTTCTGAGATTGTCTGGCTCTTTGTTTCACTTCCATTCATTGCACAGGTGAACCCCCCCCCAAAAAAAATCCAGCTGAGAATGTTCACTGCTTCCACTGGGTTATGTTTCATGTTGTCATCTGAAGACACAGGCTACATCACAGAAATAATAAAGGGAGTGCAGCCAGTATTTAGGAATTCATCAGAAATTTTAGATTTAAAGAATGAGAGCACATTGAAAAAGAATCGAGATCCAGCCAGATGAAATATGTCAAAAACAGGATTCTACAGGCAGGAGATTGTCATCAGAGAGCTTTTCTAAGCATGAGTGGGTGATCTTCATGCAAGTGCAGCAAGCGGATGCTTTCGTTTTGATTTTTCTATATGATTTTTTAATAGATGGCAAAGGTCAGATGCTTAGATATTGACTTAGATAGTAGATAATACATTGCTCAACCGAAACCTCGCTGTGTGTGAGTGATTCTACTTGTCTGCACATCTTTAAGAAATGTGTGAGCTTACCTTGAACCACAACTCTGTGTTCATAAGCCTAGTGCTACAACGTACTGAAACTGCTTGCTGTCTTTTTAGGACTCTGTCCAACATTTAATCCTGTCAGGTTTCTGCAGACCTAGAAATGGTTGGACCTGGTTTTGTCACAGCCAGGATGCATTATCTCATAAGGATTACTATTTTTACAGAAATTTCTGTTCACCCAAAATAAAGTTGAAGACCCTACTGTGAGTTGAATATCTGTCACTTTAAAGAATAAGGCAGACTTGACCACTGCGAAATCAAAATACTGATATCAGATTCCAAGCAGGTGCTGTTCTGAAAGGTCTTATCAACAGGGTAGGAAACTCTCATGATCACTTCCCTCATTACTCTGTATCCTCAGATGAATTTAAGAGACAGATCTAACACTAATACCCAAGTAACAAATTACTGGGTTTTTCTATACCTGACACAGCCTCTCTCTTTCAGTGACTTTTCTCCACCCAATACCCAATTTCTCCTCCGTCATCATCATCCACATCATGGCAAATCTTACTGCTTCCATGTACTGCAGCATTGCTCAGAGGAGTCAGAGGGGTAATTACACCTGTTGAAGTTGAGGCCACTTGATTGCAGAAACGGTGTACTGGCAGAACTGGGCCAGTCTTTGAGTTTCAAGTTTAATAAAGCATTAACTTTTCAAGAATTAATGTAATTTAATTCCTCCCTCAAATGATCTGTGATCTCATGAACAGGAGGCAAATCTGTTCAGCACGGTGAGGATAAGGACAAATGATTTTTCCTTCACCTGCTCTTACGCCTCAGCACAAAGGTACAGATGTCTCCATCATTCTCAAGGCCTGCAGTACAAAATCAAAGGAGGGAAGTTAAAGCTCTGTTTATGAGGAGTTTAAATTTGTTGTAAAAGTTGGTTCTGTCCAGCTGGCATGATTTAAGCAAACAGGTGAATATCACTCATTGAAAAACCATGGGCTTGAGTCTCCACTTGGCTATAATGGATTTATGCCGTCATAACTCTAAACAGACCTACAGGATGTTTATGCCTACAAATAAACAGAAGTAGATTTTCTTTCAGCAAAATACAATCTGTTTCACTCCAATGATCGATGTTTCCACTACTGAAAGAAATCTCAGCCCTACTTGGCTAACCCCAGTATTAGTCAATAATGACTTTTAGAGCATTCAGCCAATCTTCTGGGAAAACCAATATATATGTGTTTTGCCAAGACAAAAATCCTAAGCAAAAAAATATCAGACCAGCTGACATAAATTAGCATAGCTCCATTGCATAAACTATAAGTTTTGCAATTAAAAAAAAAAAAAAGAAAAAAGAAAAAAAAACAGTCCTAGTTATAGGAGACAACACTAACATTTCAGTTAGCATATTATCCTAAATAATTGGTAGCAACAGTTAGGATGCTTTCAGTTCCTTCTATATTTTTGTTTTAAGACCACAAATTCCCCTGGCCACCTCTGGCTAATTTGAAAAATAACAACCTCACATAATATGCATGCAAGAAAAAAAATAACCCATTTTTTAAATTAACAGGCTATAACTCAAATTTTTGTTATCAGAACAGGACTCTGAAGTGGTGTATGTGAAGTTCAGCCTTGGATACATTTCCTAAAGATTATCTCAGGTGTTGTAGAGAAGGCTTGGCCAAATCTTTACTCAACTGCTGCCAATGTCTCTTCCCAAATGGCTGATTTCATATGAAAGAAAGGACCACTCCATTCAGATGTGCCCAAAAGTTATCCGTGGACAATACCTTTGGCTGGTAGCTCAGAAGAAACTTTGAATTAACACAAGCCAAGAATCTCATTCCAAAGATTGGCCACCACTTCCCTGTCTGTTTTATCCTCTTTGACTGAGTCTGACCCAGAATTTGCTCTTTCTTTCACCAGTGAATCCTCACTGTTACACCGTGCTGCTGGACTGGGAGGGATTTCATAACCTCTGCACCAGCACTGGTAACGTCATCCTCTCCACAGAACTGAAACTTCACTGACTGAGGGACACCAAACTTCCCAACATTTATCTCTTAATCCCAAGATGAGACATGGCTGGTTCGCTCTTACCCTTGTCAGAGTTACTCCTGCTCAGACATGACCAATCTGGACTGCAAATGTGAACTCATTAAGCTGAAAGGAAACAGGACTTTGATTCTGATCAAGCCAACTGTAAATAAAATATCGATGTTTTATAATGGCTTTTCCTTCCAATCTTATAGGAGACGAGGTTTGAAGACTTAGCATTTGGCCGCTAAACCCTGAGGCAGTCTGGCAAAGATGTGATGCCAAAAGCTAGAATGGGGAATGCAGATTCCCATCACAGTATCAATGCAAAGCCATCACCTTTGTATTGGCTTCCTTCCTCACTCTCCACCCACAGAGAAGAAGTTGGTGACACAGGGGGCTGGACAGAGTCACAGAAAACACAGAGCATTACGGTATCTATAAGATGACCTGAATTTGGTTAGGTAAAGCCAATACAGTCATATTTCAGAGAGCTGATGTGGGGGAAGCTATGACAGAAAGATCAGTGTGTCAAATCTCAAATCTGTCACAATTTCCACCAAAAGTGGAATTTCTAGTCAATGTCTCTTTTTACTGAGAAGTTTTATTTTTATGTTTTAAAAACTACTCTTGTTCTGTATTGGAACAAATTCACAGCAATTTCAACCATGGGGAGAAAAGAAAGAGAAAGGTCCCCTACATGTTCTAGTCTACTTAGCTGGGTGGGCACTTATTTAGGTGAGAGAAACTCCAGACGAGTGAATACAGAAGCCCTGTATTAACAGATAGCATTTATTCTGGAATTTGCTGCACAGGTTGGAGGAGCGAACCTTAAGAGTCCATAACCTGGCACAAGGAAGCAACAACACTAAATAAATTTGGTTTGTGTCTAAAAGCGCTCAGTTAAGATGTTCCGTACTGGTTTAGGAGTTTATTTCACACAAGTCCCACAGAACATAATGAGTACAGCATAGACTAAAACAAACAAACAAACAACCACAAAACTAACAAAAGCTGAAACCCTGAAACTCAAAGGAAATACGGTAGAGAGTAAGCAATGCAAAAAAAAAAACCCCAGCAAAAAACAAAACCCAAACCAAAAAAACCCAAACATCTCAACACATTTTTTAAATGTTGAAAGAGACCACACACTGATAGGCAAGGTTTCATATTTTCTGTGCAAAGATAAATTGGAGGTAGAGCCAGTGGGGAGGTGGGAGAGAGAAGCTAAAAATGCTATAAGTTATAGGCTCTTAACAGTTACTTTCTTCAAATGTCATCAGTATTGTTTTGGCACTTCAGTTCATTCTTCTGCTTTCCTCTCCCTCTTAAAAATGCTTTTCTGATTTTCTTCTTCCATCATTTGTTCTCCTTTGTCTCTAATACTTTTTTTTCCATTGCTCTTTTTCAATTTAGGCAATTTAAAAAAACCAGGAAGATCAATCTGTGATCAAGGAAAAAAAAAAAAGTAAAGCCATACAACTTGAGGAATAAATAAATACCAAAAAAGTGCTCACTGTCCATACGTCAATTGACAACAAAAAAATTATCTTTTTCAAAAAGCAACTTCCAGTTTAGGAAAACACAAGTCATTTTTCAAACACAGCCTGCAGATACCCAGCAGTCTTTGCTTATTTCAAACAATGAGGTCACAGTTCAATGTGGTCACCTTTTAAGATCTTTCCATGACAGAAACACTCATTTGGTGTGACTGTAGGACCATACTGAACCCAAGATCACATTAAATCTTTGTGCTGATAGAAATTTGGCAGACAGAAGTATAAAGCTTTTGGGGGAAAATCCCCACATGGAATAAATGGATTTATCTGCACTGCAGAGCTCTGCTGATCTCAACCAGCTGATGGTCCAGCCCTTTGTGCTTCCAACTATTGTTATAAGTCAGCCCAGTCGGTTCATGCCCAGCTTGCTCTGACACCCCATAAACTGGAGCATTTCAAAGGAGCAGTGCACAATGACCCTACCAGGTTGTCTACTGTCTCCAGTTACCCTCTGCTAATCTGCAGCTGTTCCTCATTAAAAAAAAAAAAGCACTACTAATAGCAAACTGAAAACCTAACAGGGATTTTTTTCCTCTCTACTTTGTCTATTTGAATGCTGATTTGTTTATCTCCCAACCAATGCTAATTATAGCCTCTCTGTGAACTTAATTTCCATCATAACCTAGTTCCTTTACCTGCTGACATGCAAAGGCATGAGGAGTACTTGATTTAAGAGGTGGAATAATCAGCATAGAAAACATTATTACTGGGACACATTTTCTGACATGGTTATCAATAATTTTTCATCAGCTGAAAAATCATATCGAATTCACAAAAATTTGCTAGATTTGTGTTTCAGTGAAACAGCTTAATGTCTACATTTATTTGCAGCTCTGTTTATCTAGCTTATTGTAAAAAAAATAATAAATAAGTGATTTGATGTTATTCTGTCAATAGAAAATCTTGCACACCAACAATCTTGACTCTTTTAAACACGTACAGCAGGGTCAGTTGGTGGTCCTCTTCTGACACGTGACAGGGAAGCCCCCACCTTCTATACACACATAAAGGCGTCAAAAAGCAAACACTGCAGAGGTAATGGGTTTAAACTGGAACACAAGAGGTTCCACCTAAATTTGAGAAGAAACTTCTTCTCAGTAAGGGTAACAGAACACTGGAACAGGCTGCCCAGGGAGGTGGTGGAGTCTCCTTCTATGGAGACATTTAAAACCCACCTGGATGCCTTCCTGTGTAACATTGTCTAGGTGTTCCTGCTCCGACGGGGGGATTGGACTAGATGATCTCTCGAGGTCCCTTCCAGTCCCTAACATTCTGTGATTCTGTGATAAGAGATTTGGCAGAAGAACCTCTTAAGCAGAGGACGGATCAGCCAGTAGAAAGCATGTACCTATTGAAGAAGCACATGTCTGCACAAGAGCTATCGCTGCCGCTGGCAACAGTCACCTGCTTTATTTTTGGCAGGCACAGAAAACAAAATGGCCTTTCCAAAGCCCAACACTGACATGGATCTAGCAGAAGTTAACAGAAATCCTTCCTGTTAATGTCTGTGAGCTTTGGATCAACTTCTGTGTTTGGCAATCGAAGCGATGCTTGCGCACTGGAGATAGGAGTAGCTGGAAGTAAATCCAGTAACTGAGAACCAAGCTCCCTCTGCTAGTGCAGAGACTGCTGTCAGTAATTCTGAGAGAGAGAATGTGTTCAGAAAGGCGCATAAGACAGGTTTGCATTATTTCTTACTAATAACATTTTTTTTAATACTGCACTCTTGAGCATACATTGAAAGAATACAGCTGGTTTTAGTTTGCTCACCTAAAACTACATATAGAGGGCACAACAGACAAATTCAAGTAACAAAATCATTAATAAAAGCTAATTGCTGTGGTGCCTGTGGACTAGAAGTACTACTGCAGAAGTTTGATTTTATACAGACATACGGTATCCTATGGCTCAGAAAGTCCACAGATCACAAGCAACTAGCTGCAGGGTTATAACTTCCTATCCCCACACCTCTACCACACACAAGTACAAATTTTTAACAGGTAGAGATGGCACACAGCTCAAACTGAGTTTTGCCCATGATGAAGGAAATAACAGTGTCAGATGCCACAGGCTGTTCTAGGGCTTTGCCACAGCAGTTGATTTGCATGCAAAGTAGTCCAATGCTGCTAGGACACTAAAGCAATGTAAAAGCCAAAAGAAATGCATTTTTGCTTGTACAATTCAACCATGTAGAATAACCCATACATATATTTAAATATTGCAGTATAATCTTTCATACTGGTTCGTGTCTGTTTTCATATGGTACCTCAAACACCTGGCTTTTTTCAAAGTAAATCTTACTTCAAAGTAAAAAAATAAAACAAACCTGAAAAAACTATCCTAGTATAAATCTTCTTAGTGTAACTTTGTCCACAACAGAGGTGAGGAACAAGTGGGATGAAATTCAGCCATGCCTCTGCTTTAACCGCACAGATACAGACATATCTTGTTGCTCTCTCGTAGCATAACAGAGGGAGAAAAATTCCAATTTGGCAGCTATGACCTACTGTATGCATCATAATTAAGGACATCCAAGGTCCAAGAGATAAGTAAAACAGACATAGACAACAGATACAGTAGTAAGCGTCCTTCCTGCTGTAGCACACAATTAGGCTGAGCAGTAATGATAAGAATCTGCAGAATGCAGACAATATTTTGGCCACAGGGATGTGCAATTAAATGAATCAGTTGCAGGCACATGAATGCAATGTACAGGGCAACAGCTCCTAAGACTAATTCTTCATGCTTTCCTGGTCCAACAGCATTAGCCTACCGTAGTTATTTGAGACCCTTAAAAGAAGTGTATTTCCCCCACGCAGTAAGAGTTTTCTGCTTGTTTAAAGAAACACACTGTAACAAATGAAACATCAACGCACTAGAAATACAGCAGGCAGCTACTGGGCATTACTGGCAAAGGTATGAACTGACATCACTGACAGCCAACCCGAGAGCTTCGCTGGTGTCCCAAATTGCTAAGCTATTTCATAATCAGACCGTAAGCTACACCTCTGCTCCTCCTCCCTTTCAGGCCTCCTCCGGAAAACCTCCACAAGTCACCAAAGTCCAAAGGACACTCCGTTGAGCAGAAGGCATCCACGTAACCGCCCACCTGAATGCGAGCCTGGGATTTAAGTCAGCTCTATCATTTCAGAAAGGTATGGCTAAAACAGACAACTGTGGGTATTGCCTTGTTTAAATGACCTCACTTTAGTTCAGGGATCCCTTTCACATGTTCGAGTGCTGCACACACCTATTTTGTTGCCCAGGGGGAGAAATTGTCATAATGCAATAAAGCCCCGTAATGGAGTTTTGCTGGACAGAATTGAAATGCAAAATTTCCTGTTTGATTTTTGAAAACGAACAGGAAAAGTTCCACCAGTTAGCCTGACGTGCACTGAACTTTTTCAAACCTTTGGAGAGAAAAATGTCAATTTGTATTTCAACTTTTGAGGTGGGAGGAGAGAGAAAAGGGGCAGAGTTAATGATTTCTCCAAATCTTTGGCAAAATAGTTTATTTGTGGCTTGGTGTGGTGGTGTACTTTTTTTAAAGTTCTAAAATATTTCTTTTCAATCTTCCTCTTTCACTTAAGGGGTCTTCCAAAATAATTATTTATTTATTTTTTAACCTGATTTATGAAGAGTTGCCAATTGGCTGCTGAGCCTGGCAGATCAGTAAACCAGTTCAGATCTTTGTCCAGGACATGAGCATGTGTGTGTATGTACAGATATATTAGTTTAGAGTCTTTTAATGGCTTGTATACATAACTTCCAAGTCCACAATCTTAGCCTGATGATGCAAATCCAATCCCTATAAAACACTAGAAAACATACACAGAAGGCTGCAGAAATCGGTAGGAGTCGCATAAGTCTTCTAAGTTGTAAATCTAAAATCTGCTGTCACTGCAGAGACTCCATCAATCTTGGGGCGCCCTGTAGGAAACAGGGCAGATCATACAGGATATATCATTCCTCCATGCACTGCACAGGCTCTCTGTCAGAGCCAAAATACAAAATGCAAGATTTTCTTCCACGCTAGTTGTGACTCAGACAGTGGAAACAACAAACTCTTCCATTGAGTGACCAGGGCAAAAACCAGCCCAGCTTGGTTGTGTCAAATGCAAACGGAGTTCACAGACAATGTAAAAATTGTTCCTGATCAGCCTGAGGTGTTGGATTCCAAATGGTTTTTTGCTTTAAAGTATAAATTTTAAATTTTGCATTTGACAAAAATATGTTCTCCAACTGAACTAGTCTGTAACCTTTTACACTTCTCTTTAGTCAGGTCACTTTATAGGTTTAAAATTCAATGTAGAAAATCAAATGACAGAAGTTCTATGCAGGTAAAACCTAGATCAGACATTTCAAATTTCCAAAAACACAGTGATAAAGCATCAGAAGAAAGTTCCAACATCTCTTCTATCTGCAGAGTGCTTTTAGCCAAAATTATTTAACAGTGCCCCAACCTTACAGAGAACAGGTCTGTTTCAGCAAATCTGCTATTCATTGAAGTAACTGTTTTGCTCAACAAGCGCTTCAACTGAGGCACTGAAAAATCCGTTACAGCTTGAACCCAGGATTGAAAAATATCCTTGTTTTCCTAAAATGAGAAGCAGAGCTCTATAAAGAGGAATACGATTCTATGAATACTGCTGCTTGCCTACAAAGCACACCATATTCTTCTGAGAAAACCAGGTAGTGCACTACCCTGGGCTGAAAGACAAGGCTAAATTATCAGAGCAGCAGGGAGGTGGAAGAGGCTAGCACATTTCTGCCAGGGATCTCACCTGCAAGGGGTAGTCAGAGTGTCCATCTATCCACTCCCTAGTAGCCACTTCCAGGACAAGAGGACTGGGTGCTCAGCCTACTAAGAGGCTCCAATGCCTCCTTGATCAGCACGCAGAACCCCAAGGGATGTATGTGAAACTGAAGAAAAAGAGTAAGAAGAAATGGCACAATTTCTCCCCATCCGTTAATTTTAAGGAAAATCAGAGCGGAGCGTAAGAACTCTGAAAAGAGAAACAACGACACTGAAGCCTTATTTTATCTTTAAAAGGAGCGACTCACCGTGGATACGCTCCCCTCATTCCTCTGCCAACACAAAACTACATTACCCATCACACAAATGGCTACTGAATTTAAATCATTGGTCAACAGCATGATTCACCTGTCTGCGCTGATCCCAAGCACTATACTGTGAGAAGGTGTGGATTTTTATTTTCCATTTGTTTACTGCAAGAGTCTTGCCCACATAGCAAGAACAAGTAGCGGACACCAACCCTAGAGATGTACAGGCAGGCAGTTCCTCTGGAGCCAGCGCTGACAGATGGCCTCTGCTGCGAGGAAATTGTTTAGTGCGTCCTAGCGCACTGGTCTTTGCTCTCCTGGAGTAAATCTTCCATAAAGTTAGGATGTATTGTCCACAGATAACTAACTTCAGGAAAGGTTTGGAAGAAGCAGGTTTCAGAATCAGACTTGGGCTGGGCAAAGATGAAGAGATTTTGAATGCCATAAAGAGTCAGGAAATGATGGCAGTAACAAGTGCAACAAGTACAGCTCATCTTTTCTCTTGTTTTAACTAGGTTTGGGGCTTTGTGGACAGTTTACGGACAAAATCAGGTGGCTGCACAGTGGAGAACTGAGAAGATGTCTACATTTAGGCTGAGGAATGTATCTGTAAGCTATTTATCACTTGCCTCCATAATCACAGCTGAGAACAATGCCCTTTTAAATCACATTTCACCCCCAAGACAGAGGACTGAAGTCAGATGAACTGTGCTTAAGTATTGCCTGTAACTCCTGTTGATAAGCAGGGCCCAGCAGATTGCATGAGCTGTGGATATCTGCACGAAAACCGGCTGGAAGTAGGCAAGTTGAATGCAGCAACAACAAAAAGCCAGCACTACTCACACACACAAATGTTAAAAATGTCATTGGGCCCAGTCAGAACAGATTTCTTTTGTTCCACATAGCTGTAAACACCAAAGCAGAGTGTACGATTTAAACAGTGCTTTCCCATTCCAAAAGGGTTTAGTCTGGGAATTTGCCATGTCCATGGAAACACCAGGAAAAATGATTCCTAGTGATATTTTCACTTTCTACCACTTGCTTTATCAAATCTTTTCACAATACATGACTTGCTGCTGAGCTTGCCTGTGAACAAGAACCCGGGCTTAATCCCACCTGTCAGCTAAGCGCTGCAAACAGTCTCTCTTCATGATCATGCTCCAAACCCACTGTGGAGTCTCACGTGGAGGCAATAAATATTCCTGGATTAACATCCAAGAGAGAGGTGGGTTGAATAGAAGTGTGAACACCTTACCCTGAGAATGGGCTGACATAGTCCATGCCTGAGATGGCTTTGTTATAGCAGTCAGCAGAGCAGTTGGAAGAAGAATAATGGAAGAAACAGCTTCTTAAATATAGTCCATGGGCAGCATGTGGTGCAACTTTCCCTCTCTTTCCCCCTCCCCAACAAGAATTCTTCATATCAAGATGGTTTGGTGTTAAGTGCACATATCTAGAAGGCATTTCTCTCCAAAATTTGGATCCAAACACACATCAAAAATAACAGTTCATCCGTCACGGTTGGGAAGCATGTATGACAAGAAAATATTTGCTTTGCTCTGGTTTTGCGTTTGGTTTGCTGACCGCTTATATCAAAAAGCTAGAACAGCTTTTTCATCTTGGTGTAGTTTAGAAACATTTATAGGACAGATGGTCTAAATTTGTGGGTTTTATAAACTTAATGAGAATGTTAAAAAAAAAAAAAGCGCATATGGGTACAATATTTCTGGGGCTTCTTTGAGTTGGCCAAAAAGTAGCCCACTGCAGAGTGGAGTAACAATTCACATTGGGAAATCATTCAGAGGTTTACAAATGATGGAGAAGAGGAACTGCCACAGGCTTTCTTCACCTCAGTGGCAGTTTCACTTGCACTGTGTGGTATAGAGAAAATATACATTTATACTTCCCGGTAAGCAATCGTTTCTTAAACTTGGTGTTTACGTAACTGTTAAGTGAGTTGGCTGCAACAGCTCAACAAAAAGCATAAGTGGTGCTTCAGTCTCTGTTCCAAAGACTTGCTCTTGGGGTTTCTTGGTGGGTCCAATAAAGATATTTAACCATTGGTACCTCTGAGATTATTATTATTATCCTGAGCA